>NW_027468918.1:600000-900000 GCF_051014615.1 Bombus vancouverensis nearcticus | reverse complement strand
ACTTTCAGCCATTGTCAATCTTATTGTCAATACTACATGCTTGAAGTAGAAGGAGGGGTACAGAGAAAAAGACTTTTTCTCAGCAAATATAATCGTTACTCAATTATTTTGTTCAACAGTTTTACAAATCTCCCAAAAATAAACGAGAATACGAAAATACACTGAATATCGTGTGTATGGTTATTTATAAAATCCCCTTGAAATAGTTGCGATCGCGGATCACATAAACAAACGAACCTGTCATTCTACAGAGTATCTTTTTCGGTGAAATTATGCAAACGTAAATGTAACTTCGGTAGAACTCCTCGAGAACTTGTAAGCTTATATGACTCTGACCCAACCAGTCCATTCTAAAGTGTATAATTTATAAAAGGGGATTATATTAATACGCGGAGGATGTGGTAGGTGGTAAGTTTTGCATATGAATGTTTGTTGATACAACGAATGGTTAAATGGAGGTTTTCATGAATGTGATAAGGACTAGATCGAATGTTTTAACACTTATAACTAGAATGCGTATTTTTATACAAGTTTGTAGTTTTACGAACATAATCAAAGAAATAAAATTTTAATCGAGATTTGTTTTCTTATATACGTATATTTTAGCGCATTTTATGCATTTTGCGCCATTTGCGTACTTTTCAATTTCGCACGAACGTATAAAGATCAGCAATATAATTATAACGCTTCTTAAAAATGTGAAAAATCCTGGTTTCCTAAAAGCTTGCAATTGATTTCAGAAAAATTTTTATGAACTCTACCAGATAAATTATGGTAACTCTGAAAAACAAAATTTCACGATAAAATGATTTCCGGGTAAAATACACATAAAAGATGATTTAGACGTGTTTGAACGTGTTCGTTTTCTTTTTTAATAGCGATATGTTCTTACCCTCTGCCACACGAAGACGTTATGGACCATTGCGCATCCACAAAACACGATGCCAAGGCCTATGAAAACCGACGTAACGATTGCCGGTGTGACACCAATTACCTCTCAGAGAAAAGACATCGACTCCCGACTGTCGGACGCCAACGCCGCGACGCATCTTAGTCCCCATCAGAGATAAGGCCCCAACCCCGACTTTCGGACTCCTTGGAATCCACACCAAACTCCCCAACATCCCCAAGCCAGGGTGTATATAAGCCGAAACTTCACCCAGCCCGGGGAGTTCTCGTTCTAGTTGCTGTTCTTGTACAACACCCCTTTCTCTGTTCAACGTTATTCTACTGTAAGTGCCAAAGTTATAATAAAGTTCGATAAAAGAGAATTAATAGTTGGGCTACGACTCAGCTTTCTTTTCTCTCGCAACCCAAGTATCCATTTTACGTGACACCGGCGTCGAATGAAACTGGATGAATGTATACAATATCATACCTGAAAGCATTGTTAGAGGATCATTATAACACGTATGCCATAACAAGCGGGACAAAGAATCAGCGCAAATACATATTCTCAATACATATAATTCTCGAAGCGTAAACTATATACATGTAGTATCGTGGACGAAAGGCTTGGGAAATATCGGGCGAACTATGAACAATGTCGCGAGAGCCGAGGCGCCGTCGGGCCCATCAATGTGTCATCGGTCTTTTCAAGTGCATAGTTTCGTGGAAAAGACCTACGTGACCCTGGCTACGAGCGTCTGCAGAACACGTGTGCGGTGGGCCTAGGAAAAGGACAACAGAATGTGACAACGGCCAGAGAGGGTCAGTCGAGGAGCAGGGTGCGAGTCGAGGAACAGAGTGCGAGTCGAGGAGCCGAGTGCGAGTCGAGCGGAGACGGAGGTTGCGAGTGGCGTTGCCGAGAGAGTGTGGATTGCGCTGTTTTCTGTACGTTTGGTATGAATAGTTCAAGTTAAGCCACAATCGTCTTTTCTGTCTGATTAACATCTCTATATTGTCCACTTTTTGTAAACATATTACATCACGATATTACATATATTTCAAGAACTTTGCAATAAAAAATAAAACTTATTACATTTAAGATATGGTTATATCGCACAGGCTCGAATATGATAAAGAGGTTAAATAAATGTCTCGAATCTCCGCAACAAACTCACACAAACCACCTAAAACACGTATACACAATGTGCATTCACTACGAACTCGACTCCCAGTCCCTGTCAAAATCACAGGCATGCAGAGTCAATTTCACTGCTCGAGCTAGTTGAATAGGGAAGAAGGTCGAGAGCTGGAGTGAAGGAGCATAGTTGGTAAAGAATCGCGTGCCGCCGCGCCATTAAGATCAAGCCCACGATCTCAACAATAAATATTAGACGGTTCTCTGACCTGCATTTCGCGTGCGACTCGGAACGATTCAAAAACGCGTAAATTTCCCATGAGTCGAATCAAACGTTCGCGATTTATCGCATTTAGGTTATATCGATATTGTCCACGAGTGGAGGCATTCAAACACAGATTGCTTTGTGTCACTCTATCGTAACTGCCCGTAATACATGATAATTTAATTTCGAATTCTTTCGAATATATGCACGTAACGAAAAATTTGTATTGGTTAATCAATTGCAGACCAACCAGTTGTTAGCCAGTGAAAATAATGTAGATAATAATAGTGAAGAATTAGCTCGAGAAGAGTAAACAAACAAGGCGTCTTAGTAAAAGGCACAATGTAGGTCCGCAAAGTGGTGGGATTTCGGCGCATGCGCATTGTTTCGCATCAACTTACAATTAGACATGCACGAAAGCTTCATTTCTGCCGCATACATACTTGGATTCGCGTGCATGAAATTCACAAAGTAGGTTATTGCTTGAAAAACAGCTTTAATCGAGCGAAGCTTTTAACCAGACTGAAATCAAGTCTTGGTTTCTTTAGAAATTCAGATGGAATAAGAGAAACCTATTTTATCTGTGGATAAAGGTTAGGCTGCATCGGTTGGCTTATATGACTTTCCGGTGACTTTGAAGGGTAATACGGCGCCGGCGGTCGAGAAGGTAACTTCTCTATTGAACGAGATCTTATTGATCTCGTCTAAGCAGGAAGAGTCTGTCGGCCCTTTGATTTTATACGAGTCTTTCCATTCACGATCGTGCGAGCTGGCTACAGGCGACGACACGGACCCCCGACAAAACTGTCTGAGTCTATTCAAGGCGACGTCAAATAGTTTCACTCGGAGAGATGAATGGAGATAAGAATCACCGGAGCGTCTCTGCGCTTCGATGACAATGATATTTGGTAAATCCTCTTCTTGTTTCTCGTTTTGAAAGAAGGTTGTAAAGAAGAGTGCTACTAGATCGTCTAGGGAAATCACACGGTATATATTGCGTAATGCTATTGATTTATCAAAAATAACAAGAGGTTAAGGAGCTTTGGGAAGGTTGATTCAATTTTTTATAACCTGACATCTCTTTGAACAAATGTCTTAAGAAACGCTTGAATAAAATGTTAAAAAAATAATAATCTTTTAATGAAATAATCATCTAAAATGAAATCTTTTCCTGTATTTTTAGACAATAAGATTTACTATATCCTACGCCATAATAAGAATCAATTTGCTATGAACTGGTATCTCGGAAATTGTAAGAATTCAGAAAATATAAGGAGGCCGGAAGAGGTAAATGAAATCCACAGAAACATTGACCCAACCTCAGCCCAGTTAGCCAAGAAACTAAAATATCTCGTTGCCTTTTCTATATTTACGACCAGAACGTGGTCATTAATTGAGTCTAGCGACTGCACCGTAGACGAGTCACTGACCGATGTTGCTTTAATGGATATGCGGAAAATCACGTGTTCCAGGTTCCAGGGATGTAGTTGTTTTCATTTCCGGAGAATACGGTCGACTCGCGTGTGTATACCAATCTATCTGAGGATAGGTGTTCGTTAGAATTACTAACTATATTACTTTCAACCTTGTGATTAAAATTTTTAAACGTCACTTAATAGCAATTCAGTCGAGTAAGTACAAACTTTCAAATGTCCTAATTTTCAAATCTTTATATTTTTTAATCTCAAAGATATTTTATTATTTGCCGTAGATCAAGCTTCGTGTTACCGGTACTGTAACAGTACAATCCTACGAGAAGCAGAAAATAGTGAAAAAATCTGACCTAATAGATAGTAGTCAATATTCCTTTGACGCGTCTTATGCGAACCGCAGTTAGAGGAAATGCAAATAAGCTCTTGCGAAACGGTTTGCCGCACGACAAGCCTACGAACAACGCCCAATGCAAGTTCGGTGGGAGTTACAGGAAGAGGGACGTCTAAAATCAACTAGGAATCCCTATTCAATCGTCTAATTTTCGATTCCGGCATTGAACTTTCCGAAGAAAATTAAATACAATTCCGACTCGAGATTTAATTTCAGTCTCGTAGCTAATGCAATCAGAAGCCACGCGCTTCGATCGCGTACTTTCCGCATCGGAAGCGTACGCTTCGGTACGAACCGCGTCGATTTTCAAAGGAATCATTGGACACCGGAAGAAGAAGAAGGAGGAAGAATAAAAGCACGTAAACCGGCAGGAAGTCAATCGAGACAAAATCGATATCGTTGAAAGCCGAAAAAAGATCCGAATTTAGGCTACAGTACATATTCGAATTGAATATATTCAAGGTTTAGATTTTCTTCTCCTGAAAATTATAAACATAAATGAGTCGGCAAGCGATCTTGAAAAACGTCTGTTCCATCTAGATTATGTAAATTGCGTGAATTACCGTTAGCCATAATTCATAATTTATCGAAAAAGCGCGCTTCTTTTCAACCACGCTTTCCCCTACCAGCACCAACATTATCGGCAGATCGATAAGTATCAAAATACCACAAAGATATTAATCTCATCTTTCTTCTAACCGCGAAAAAATGCCGCGCAAATGATAAAACAACAGATCAGCCAGAAACATCGAATTCTCCACGCTTCCGACTGCAACAAGAAAAACAAAGTTATTTGTGTATGATGAAAACGTCTCTGGACGATGCTCTTGTCACAGACGAAATTCGAGCAGCTGTATATAACAAACCGAAATTCCGAACGCCTTATCGCGTGAGACTGTCCGGTCAGCATCCGTTCTCAGCCGCCTGAGTGGCATTCGATCACTCCAGCCGTTCTCCGAATTTTACACTAAGTATAAACAAAACCTTCTCCCACTCCAACGAATGGAAGAATATAAATGCTCCCTTCAAAATCATCCAGTCAGTCTAATAAAAAAATTCTTAACTAATCCAAGTATCGAAAGTGTATCATCGCGAACCGAAAAAATTGTATAAATTGAGTAAAAAATAAAAAGAACTTAATCTCCTTTTCGGAAATTAACAAGTTCCTTATTTTTACCTTAATTTTACACGACATTTTTGGCGATCCGTGCCAGGATCTATTCACTTCAGTGCAAACGAAATTACGATTTCGGCGTACGCGCATCATTGAAGATCGAAGGATCAACGGACCCAGTGCGAATCTTTGCTACTACGAGGCCCTGCAGCAACTTTCAACGTTCCATTACGGTGAAACTAGACGAGAGGACTACGGTCAGCGCAGAGCAAGCCTACGAATAAGATTCGGAATCTAAAACCAACCAGAGAGGAAACATCCCTGAGACTCCTCAACGGCCATAGCTACTACGGTAAGCTGAAGAATCTGGATTCATTTTCACGATACCGTGTGAGAAAACCCAGTTTCTCAAGCGCTTCGAGTCCAAATAGCAACAGTAGTTCAGACTCAATAAGCTCAATTAGAATCATGCCCACATCACGAAAAGACAAAGTCGAAACTATTGAAACCGTTTCTACAAACGGAGGTACGGACAATTCGATTCGTGCCATACTCGACGTAATTCAAAAACAAATTGAAATTCTTGCGCAACGTGTAGAAGAGACACAACGGACGGCCGACAGTGAAAATAAGAAGCGTGCAGCGGAAATAGAACTATTAGGCAAAAATATCTCTAAAATAAAAATAGGACGCGACGCTACTACAGAACTAGGCTCCCTTATTACTATGGACGAATCTGTTGCCGCGAGAGATAGAACTTCCCCACCATGCGTTCCAATTCGAACAGAAGAAGACAACCATCCCTCTTACGAAGACCGTCCACCGCAATTCGCCTCTCCGAGCTTACGGGCCAAAGACGCGATAGTATGTATTCCGCAATTAAACGGCGAAGACAATATCGGAGTAGAAGAATTCATACGCGAAAATGATTAAAATCGGGAAAATCACGGGTAAAGCCGCAATGGCCATCTGCAATATATCGATATACGAATACGGACACCTGTACGATGCCCTAAGACGAAACGTAGCCACCCAAGACTCTGTTAGAGAACATCAAGACCAGCTACGCGAAACGAGACAGCGTCACGACGAAAGTGTGCAAAGTTATATCATCAGGTTCCGCAGAGCACTCAATAAGTTACAATACAGTATAACGAACGAATACCGTGACGAAATTACTAGACGAGCTATGAACGACAGGATTTTAAAAGACTCCGTGATCGATTTTATCCGAGGCCTGAAAGGCGAAATAGGACAATTACTACTCGCCAATCCACCATACAATATCCTTGAAGCCGAAAAGAAAGCCACCGACATCGAGCGATTCTTCAGGGAAGATCGAAATCGACGACCAAAACCAATAGAACGATTACGACTCCCTGAGCAGCAACGACTAACAACCAATAATCCTAATCTGATCACTAAAAAACCAACTCCAACACCCAATCCAATGCCAAGAAGCTTCCGACAAACCGAACAAATACCACTTGCCCAAAGGACACAATTAAAATGCTTCAAATGCAACCAGATCGGACATGTCTCCAGTCAATGTAAAAATTTTCGAACACCCAGCCAATTTCCGAGACCACCAGCAGTCCACAATCTCGAGACACACAAGGAAGAAATAGAGAAACCAATAGACCAGACCTACGAATTAACGCCACAACAGGAAGACTACCCACAGTACTTTTACGATCCGACGGACAGCGACATAAATTCCTCATTGACAGCGGAGCAGGAATTAATATACTCAAGCGAAGATGCGTATTACGACCAAGAATAACAAAAGAACGGAAATTCTCGATGGGACACTCTAAATTTAAAACCAACGAACACGCTTTGATAAAACTATTTGGCAAAACTCTAGAATTTTTTGTGGTAGAAGACAACTTTCCAATTATAGAAGACGGCATATTCGGTTTGCCAGCCCTATCTAAATTCAAATTTGAACTCTCGAATCAACAATTAAAACTTGACAATAATATACTTTTATTGCAACAGGAAAACGACGTACCTCCAAAACAAGCAGTGTCAAAAACAGTCTACCTGGAAGGAAAACCGACAACGATATGCTTTATCAATGGTGGTGAGTGCCCAGCCAAAATGACTAATTTTATCGAAAATTCAAATACGTACGATCAAGTCTCCACGTTTAAAGATTTAGTTAGACTTTGGCATATAGAGAAAACCCTCCGTGAACCAATCGAAAAGATATTGCTGTTCTACCTCGACGTATTCAATCTAGAGACCGACTTATTACCATGCACTAACCTTGCTAAACACACAATAACGTTAAAAGAAAATAAAATCATTAACACAAAATCTTACCGACCGCCTGAATGCCATAAAGAAGAAATCAAACGACAAATGGACGAAATGCTACAAAAGAACATTATAGAACCATCTGATTCTCCTTACAATTCACCAGTCTCGGTAGTACCAAAAAAGGCAGACGCCTCAGGGAAACAGAAATGGCGAATTGTAATAGACTTCAGAAAAATAAACGAACTAACTGACCAGGACGCATATCCATTACCTGACATATACGACATACTATCCCAACTAGGCAACGCAAAATTCTTCTCAGCCCTCGATTTATCCTCCGGATTCCACCAAATCCCGATGGACATAGACTCTAAAAAGTACACAGCATTCTCCACACCACAAGGACACTATCATTACAGTAGGATGCCATTCGGTTTAAAGAATGCACCTGCAACATTTCAACGCATGATGGATACCGTGCTAAGAGGACTCATAAATAAACATTGCTTCGTATATGTAGACGACATTATAATATTCGGACAGTCGATTGAAGAGCACAATAGCAACCTCGCGATAGTATTGCAACGCCTACGCGAACTCGGACTCAAAATACAGCCGGACAAGTGCGAATTTCTCAAACCAGAATTAGAATATCTTGGACATATAGTAACCGCCGAAGATGTAAAGCCAAATCCCAAAAAATTAGAAGCCGTTAGCAATTTCAAACAGCCACGTAATCCCACAGACATTAAATCGTTCTTAGGACTAGCAGGTTATTACCGTAAGTTCATCAGAAACTTTTCTAAGATCGCGAAACCATTGACCGAACTTACAAAAAAGGAGACACCATTTCATTGGACAGATAAAACCCAGGAAGCATTCCAGACATTAAAAGACAAACTCTGTTCATCACCCGTACTAAAATTCCCAGACTTTGCGAAACCATTCACATTAACGACTGACGCTGGTAACGAAGGTATAGGTGCAATCTTATCACAGGACGGACATCCATGTTGTTATATCTCGCGAACTCTGAACCCACCGGAACGAAATTATTCCACTACAGAAAAAGAACTTTTAGCAATAGTATGGGCCGTGAAACGCTTCCGACAATATCTGTTAGGACGGAAATTCCTCATCCGAACCGATCACCAAGCACTAAAATGGTTACAGAATTGCAAAGACCCCTCATCACGCTTGATGAGATGGCGATTGAAACTAGAAGAATACGAATACGACATAGAATACACGAAAGGAAAAGATAATACTGCAGCCGACGCACTATCTAGAATACATGTTCTGACCAGACGACGCGAAAATTTGAACATAGAACTCGATAAAAAATATCACGATTGGGAAAAATCTACCTACGCGTTACCCAAAATTCTCAAAATGACTCCGAACCGTAAATCTTTCTATCAATTATCCAAAACAGAGCTAGGAAATTACGACAGAATCGAATGGTTAACCAAATTAAACGAAATTATTCATATAAACGAAAAGATAGGTATAGGCGACGACAGTTTCACAGAGACCGAAAAGAACGCGATCAAACAAATTTTACTATTCCTGAACGACACCGTAAAAGAATTAAATTTTGCATGGGAACCAATTCAAACATATAGCGACGAAGAAATAGACGAATTATTGAAAGAAAATCACGATTTAGTAGGACACCCCGGTATACAAAAGACATACGACCGCATTCGTGAACGGCACAGAGTACCAGATTTGATGAAACGCATACAACAACATATAGAATCATGCGACACCTGTCAAACATCTAAAACTACACGTATCAGACCGCGCGAAGAACCTTGTATCACCGACACACCCCTCGAACCAAACGATAAAATTGCTATGGACTTATTAGGCCCACTGAAAAAGACGAAAAAAGGCAATCAGTACATTCTATCCATACATGACGAATTGACAAAATACTTAATACTCGTACCACTAAAAACTCAGCAAACGGAAACAATTTGGAACGCACTCTTGAATCATTACATTTACATCTTTACCGCTCCAAAAAAGATATTAACTGACCGCGGACAGAATTTTATATCTAGTTTAATGCAACAGTACGAAGACGCGTTCAAAATCAAACATATCAAAACGACATCCTTCCACCCACAAAGTAACGGATCGTTAGAACGGACACACGCAGTAATAACAGACATGTTAAAATCGATACAGCGAAATTCGGATGAAGAATGGGACGATCAACTTAACTTTGTATGCCTTGCATATAACACAATGATACACGACTCTACTGGTTACACGCCATTCGAACTCACATTCGGACACCAAGCCAATCTTCCCTCCACAATATCCAAGAATCCCCAACGCACATACGCAGACGAAGTCACGTTCCGCAAAAAGGAATGGGACTCTAGACTCCGACACGCTCGCGAAACATTGATCAAAAGTAAACAGCGATATCAGCGCGATCAAAAACGTAAAATTATAAAACCTCAATCAGTTTTCAAAGAAGGAGACTCTGTTTTAATACATAACGATCATAAAAGGCATAAACTTGATGTGGAATGGTTAGGACCGTACACGATTGATAAAGTATGTACTCCATACTATCTGATTCAAGACAAAAAGATACACGGTAATCGTTTAAAACCTTACTTTCCAGGTCGACGCTCCTCTTTGCCGGAATAGTATCCGCGCAAATAAATATTACACCATTAGAAGGAAACTCTGTATTCGTAGAAAACATAGGAAAAGGATATTTATACAGCGACACTGCCAATGTAATAGTAGGATTAGACACTAGCGACATATACGAACAGATAAGCGCAATAGAATCATATAAATTAACAATAGACTCACGTGCAATCAGCAAACAATACGTCGAAGAGTTAGGCGGATTACAAAATCGCATCAATAACCTAAAATAACTCGCAAAACACTTGAAAGCGTTAACACATACCCGGAGCACACGAGGTTTGCTTAACATCATAGGTTCCGTATCGAAAAGTCTGTTCGGGACTCTCGACGATGATGATCTTACGCTCATAAACAAAAATATGGACAAACTATTCGATGATAATAATAAAATCAAGACCATAATAGCTAATCAAACAGCACTTATTAGAAAAATTGTAAACTCAGAAAACCTAAACCACTTAGAGAGATCATATAGTGATATATTAAAATTACAACAGCAGGCAAATATCGATAGATCTATGCTTAAGATGATCATGAAAGTCGACACCGCGATGCAAACTTTACACTTCCAATTAGATGAAATACTTAACGTCATGATATTAGGCAAACAAGGAATAATTAGTCCACAAATACTTGACCCCAATGAATTCATAGAAAATTACGCCAAGGCAATAGGTAGCCAGATGTACAACACCGCGATTTCTGCCAAAACCGAACATTTTCAATTCATACTCGACATCAGTGATCTTAAAATCTTCACAATAGATGACAAAATATTTTTCAAAATCATAGTACCTTTAGTCTCTAACACAGAATGGAACATATTACAAGTATATCCTATCCCGAGTAAAAGAAATGGAGTATTTTTGGCTCCAGTAGTCGAACATCAGATATATTTAACTTCAGGTCTTTCATTTATAAACGCTGATATCGAGTATTTCAACAAACTTTGTAAAAATCGAGCCGGAACCACTATATGCAAACAAACACTACCAATCCATGACAGAAATTCAAGAACCGATTGTCGCAGCGAAATAATAAATTTCAAACCACACATTGAACATTGTCAAATAACTGTACTTAAGATTGAAGACATTAGCTTTATACCGCTCAAAACTAGCAACTGTTACATTGCGATACCAGCAAATCCGATAGAAATAGACACAATTTGCCAAACGAAACATACCTTACAAAAACTTGACAAGCCTTCCATCATAAGAGCCAACACTTCTTGCGATATATTCTACAAAGACGAACACACGCGTAAGGGCGAAACAACAAACGAAGTCAAATACGAAATCAAAACAAAAACCCTAGCGCTCAAAACAAACGACAGTTTCACTCATCTATTAGATAAACTCGAGCGAGCACCGAAAATAATAGATAATTTACAAGGCTATAAAACAACGATCGATAAAATAGGCGACGAGATAGAAACTCTTAATTTCGAACACAGAATTAAAAATATACAGTATTGGGGACTAACCACGCTCCAGATATTAGGGTACATAGCATTAGGCATACTAGGTATATATGGATTAAACAAAATAGGGGTATTCAAATGCATCAGGAAATGTATACCGAACAAATTATGTATCAATTTATTTTGCTGCCGAAATGAAACTGTAATCAACAGCCAAAATGCGACAGCCCCACCAGTACCACTCACCCTGGGCTCAACACCCAACATCTATATTCCAACCAACACATACCACTCAGATGAAGAGGAGGAATCAGCTGTAATTTTCAAGCCACGTCAAGTCCGATTCCACAAAAGTCTTCTGAAGAAAACTTGAGGGATCAAGTTCAATCTAAGAAGGGGGGAATGTCACAGACAAAATTCGAGCAGCTGTATATAACAAACCGAAATTCCGAACGCCTTATCGCCTGTGACCGTCCGGTCAGCATCCGTTCTCAGCCGTCTGAGTGGCATTCGATCACTCCAGCCGTTCTCCGAATTTTACACTAAGTATAAACAAAACCTTCTCCCACTCCAACGAATGGAAGAATATAAATGCTCCCTTCAAAATCATCCAGTCAGTCTAATAAAAAAATTCTTAACTAATCCAAATATCGAAAGTGTATCATCGCGAACCGAAAAAATTGTATAAATTGAGTAAAAAATAAAAAGAACTTTATCTCCTTGTCGGAAATTAACAAGTTCCTTACTTTTTACCTTAATTTTACACGACACTCTTAAGCGGTCGAGTGCGCGCGAGAATAGCATCGCGGATCGGCATTTCCACGGTGAGGATTGTAAAACGGTTACGCAGATGATGAATCATACGCATGGACCGTAGAGACTATCGTGAATGATGGATCAGACACACATACGCGTTCTTCGCTCTTCCGATATTCTTCGTAACAACTGCTGCGATCTCGTCATTGGAAACGATCTCGGGAAATTCAATCGAATATCGAGGAAATTTATAGAAAGCTACAGCTGTGTTCGAGTATTATTCTAGAGAAAAGTGCTTAACTCTATGAGACTAACGATACAATACGTCTCAAGATAACTTTTAGGAAAATGATTGTACCTTTAAAATTCTTTCGACACTTTTCGGTATATTCTTGTCATTGATTCTGAAAGTATTTGATTAATTTGCTGGTTAATAGGAAGTTGGTTAAAACCGAAGTTAGTTAAAGAAATAAGTAAACACGAAACCCGTGGGTACTCTAGACATATGATTCTACCTGCACGCGACAAAAATATTCATGATCTGAACAAGGAAAGAAGTATTGTTAGATTCGCGTCATGCTGCAAATGAAAGATTTACAGCTCGAACCCAATTATCTGTCACATTACATTCTCGGGCACGTGTAGGCTGAACGTCATGATATATGAACACAAGTATAGAAAGAACAACATGGATATTTCGCGCGAAGAAAACGAAGCTTCACATATACAGTGTATAACCACTCGACAGTATTTGCTCACGAAAAATAAGAGTTGTTAAAGTCTAACAAAAATTACGTATACAGTGGCAAAGAAGAAAACTGTTATGCCGTTTACTCTTATTTCTAATTGACAGAAAGTCGTCAACGAACAAAGAGCGCTTTTTCTTATTCTCTGTACCTTCGCGAAGCAATCACAGAAATTCTCCAAAATGCTTCGTGTCGACTAAACAAAGAAAAAAAAATGGCAGCTGCTAAGAGCAAACTACCTCCGGAATTTTCTTCGTTTCTAAGTGAACCAAGAAGAAAGAAGGGAAGGGTTAATGACGCCGAAACTGAAGGGTGGCCACGGATCGTTTGAAAGGGGCCACGACAACCGTTACGATTCAGTCGCACCTGTTCCTCTTCCTAGGTTACCACGCCGAACCATTGCGCGCTTTTACGAGCGTTCCCGCGATAGTTTCCTGGCACTTGCTCGTCCTTTCAACGAAGGGTCGATCGGTTAATTTAAACTCTCGAAGGCTTTGTCCAGTCGGTAACATCGATAAGCTTATGTCGAAATACGGATTTCTCGTAAATTCAGAATTTTATTGCCACCAAGATGTATATGGAGGCGACAGATGAAGAACACGATGTAAATTAGATTTCTTGCTTTTATAGAGAAGCAATTTTTAAATTGAACACCAGTCGTCGATCGGTTCTGTAGATCGCTTTTAATAACAAAATAAATTTGGTTAGTCCATAAAGGTTTGTTCGTGTGAATCTTCCCATAGATCATCCGTAACGTAAATACCGCTATAACCGGCTGCAGATACATTTTCCTTGAACATGTGGCGGCACTTGACAGTAAACTTCCCAACAGTTTACGTCGCGTGACGCACGACACAAAGACCCTATACCTGCGGACAAGATGATTGCCAGATGTCGATACATTCGTATCGAATATTCCCAGCTAGCCTAAGGACCGCTATAAATCTTAGGATTTATTTTAGCTAAGGTCCTCCAAAGAGACAAACAGTCTTTGTTTATCAGTCTCGAAGTCGACCACCTACCACGGGGACACACGAGAAATCTGCTATCTCTCACGTACGACGCTGCCCGCTAGCAACACCCTCTCAAGGGCAGCTAGCATCCTTTTCCAACGACCAACACGAATTAGCCAATAAACATTAACGTACATTTCCCTCACTTTCCGAACCAAAGCTTTTCTCAACGAATCCGATGCCCTCGCATCCTTAGACACATCCCAACGAGTCTTCCTCCGCAGCAGCATCGCGACAAAAATGTCAGTCTATTACCGCGAGTTACCGCAGTATATCACGATCGTTATACTTACACGGTTCGAGCCGAATAATTATCTAAGCTCTCGACATCTCGTGCAATCATTGTCCGCACTCGCAGCGTATCTCGAATCGTAGCTATCCAAGCTCTATCTTATAACCGCGCATTCGCGAACCGAATACAATCGCGAATCCTGCATCAAGTGTACTCATTGACATTAGAGTGAATAAACATTTATCGTTCAAGAAATCTGAGTTTTCCTTCCGACCCTATCACGACATACCACCTCAAATTAGTGACCCCGACGTGATTATCCCCGAGTGCTCGTGAAACGTAACACAATGAATCTAAATCAGTTCTAAATGACCAATAACGCCCACTCCGCACGTACGAAGGCCGGCGGGGACAACGCAGACTCGATTAGCGCCATTCTCCGCGTGCCACCGTTCTGGTCTGACGACGTCGACTTGTGGTTCAAGATGCTGGAAGTGCAGTTCGAAACTGCCCGGATCACTAGTGACCAAGAACAATACCAGGTCGTCATCGCGAATCTCGACAAGTCGCACGCGAGATTAATTCGAGACGTATTCGACGCCGCACCGGCGACAGAGCGTTACGAGTACGTCAGAAAGGAGCTCATCAAGCGATTGGGAGAGTCGTACGCCAAGAGACTCCGACAGGTAATCGAGAACGAGCAAATGGGGGACAGGAAGCCCTCTCAGTTTTACCGTGATCTCAAAAGCCTAGCCACCAATTCGTTAGCAGACGATGTCATTTTCACCGTCTGGGAAGGTCGACTTCCACAGCGCATACGGAGCATCCTAGCCTCTGTACAGAACAACGATCCGGACTCCCGCATACAAATTGCCGATAACATTTACGAAGCCACCCTGGAATCAGGGCAGATCGCCGACTGCCTGCGATAACCCTCCCACCTGGCCAGAATAGCGGAATAGGCGACGCCATGGCAGCCTTCGCCAACTTGGTCACCGAGCGGGTAGCGCGAATGGACGCCCATATGCGCGAGATGCGAGCGCTAGTAGCCGAGCAAAGAAGCAATGAACACCGTAGGGCACGAGTACAATCACGCTCGCGTACACGATCCCGCCGCCGTTCGCGCCCTCGCGATACGCTGCGGCAAGACGGGCTGTGTTACTATCACACACAGTTCCGAGAAAGCGCGAGAAAGTGCACACCCCCTTGCTCCTGGAACTCGGGAAACCGGACCAGCCGTCCGTAAAAGCGGCAAACGACGACGGTTTGGCATCTCGCCGCATATTCATAACGGACAAGAACTCGCGGATCTCCTACCTCATCGACACCGGCACAGATGTTTGCGTATACCCGCGCAACAAGCTACACGGACACGTGAACAGAAGCGAGTACGAGCTGTTCGCGGCCAACCTGTCCCTACCTAAACCTGTCCCTACGCAGAGCATTTAAGTGGGATTTTACCGTAGCCGACGTCAAAACACCCATCATCGGCATGGATTTTCTAAGCCACTACGGGTTGCTCGTGGACCCGCGAAACAAAAGGCTTATGGATACGATAACACAGACGTCATCAAGGGGATACACCGCCACAACAGACGAAGCGTCCGACAAGACCGTCATCGGCGAATCACCATACCACCAACTCCTGGCAGAATTCCCGGTCCTCACCCGCCCACCGATCTTCGGAAAAGAGAGAATTCGACACGGTATGCTACACCACATCGAAACTACACCTGGTCCACCAGTCTACAGCAAACCGCGTCGGCTTGCACCTGATCGACTTAAAGAGGTAAAAGCGGAATTCGAACACATGATCGAGCAAGGCGTGATGCGACCACCGAAAAGCCCGTGGGCATCACCCCTGCACGTAGTGCCGAAAAAGGCCGGAAACCTGCGACCATGTGGCGACTACCTTGCGTTGAACGCCCGCACCGTACCCGACAGATACTCACCGCCACATATCGAAGACTTCGCGCAACATCTGCATGGTAAGCGAATCTTTTCAAAAATCGATCTAGTCCGCGCTTACCACCAAATTCCGATTGCGTCCGAGGACATTGAAAAAATCGCGATAACTACGCCTACCGGACTTCTCGAAACAACAAATATGATATTTGGACTTCGGAACATGTCAGCGGTTCGTCGACGAAATCATACGCGGGCTCGATATCGTCTACGCGTACATCGATGATTTTCTCATAGCCTCGGACGACAAAAACCAACATCGCGAACATCTGAAAATCTTGCTCAACCGTCTCAATAATTACGGCGTTGTGATAAACCCCACGAAATGCGAATTCGGCGTGCACGAAATCACATTCCTCGGATACTCGGTAAACCCCGACGGAATTAAGCCGCCGCCCGAAAATGTCGAAGCGATTGTAAAATTGTCGAAGCCCGCGAACGCCAAGCAACTACGTAGGTACCTCGGTATGATAAACTTCTACCGACGTTTCATACCGGGGGCCGCAAAAACACTTAAGCCGCTCAACGACCTGTTAAAAGGCGCGAAAAAGGGCAACGCGCCCATCGAGTGGTCGGAGCAGTAGGAAAACAGCTTTCGCGAATCGCAACGTGCACTCGTGGACGCCACGATGCTGGCGCATCCGATACCAGGTGCGCCTATCAGCCTCACGGTAGATGCGTCCGACTACGCAATGGGGGCAGTATTACAACAACGCGCGAATAACCAATTACAACCGCTAGGATTCGCAACGAAATCTTTGACCCCCGCTCAGCAAAAATATAGCGCGTACGATCGCGAACTACTCGCGATATACACCGCAGTCAAACATTTTCGACACGCCTTAGAAGGCAGAAACTTCACAATATAGCGACAACCGTTGCCTCGGCCCTCCTCTCTACATAGATAGCTCGTTTCGGCGTACCTTCAAAAATAACGACTGATCAAGGACGCCAGTCCGAATCAAACCTATTCAATGAACTATGCCGGTTGCTCGGCATTAAGCATTTACGCACAACAGCCTATCACCCCGCATCCAACGGAATGGTAGAGCGTCTACATCGACAATTAAAAGCAGCAGTAAAATGTCACAATACGAGCAACTGGGTATAAGTCCTACCAATTGCTTTATTAGGCATAAAAACCGCTATCAAGGAGGACCTGAACGCAACGGTAGTCGAAATGGTTTACGGTACTGGCATACGATTGCCGACAGAATTCTTCGTACCAACGAAGCAACAGGCCAACTCGGAATTCGCGAACCGTTTAAAGGAGCGAATAGAGAAAATCAGTCCTCACCCGATTACGCGACAGGGCGAGAAGAAAACCTTCGTGTTCCGCGAGCTCGAAACATCACCATACGTATTTATACGCCATGACGCTCCAAGCTCTATCTTATAACCGCGCATTCGCGAACCGAATACAATCGCGAATCCTGTATCAAGTGTACTTATTGACATTAGAGTGAATAAACATTTATCGTTCAAGAAATCTGAGTTTTCCTTCCGACCCTATCACGACATACCACCTCAAACAAATAAATCAAAATCGTAAAGTATGTTATAAATAAAATCTGACTTCACGAGGTGTTGAGCCCTCATAAAAGAAGTCTTTTATATCTCGCAGATGATTCATAACATGACGTCTACTTTAACTTGTTCCTTATACCTCCTTGTCGAAAAAGTTAATAGTTTACAAATTCGAACATTACATATGTGACGGAAGAAAAGAGAGAGAGAGAGCGTTTCGTCCCGGGACTACCGGTGGACTCGTCAGTAAGGCTATGCCCGGTAGTCCCTGCCTTAGACGTAGAGGGAGTCTCGCTAGGTGCGGTATTTGTATCAATCGCTCGTATATTCGACCGCTAGCGAGTTAAACAGATAGACTCGTTGTCGTCGTAGCCCTCTGGTGTTGGCGGTTGGTACCCGCGGATCGCCCGGGAGGTGTTGCGCCGCGTTGATGCCTCGTCCAGTGAGCGTCCTGTTGATATCGATTCGCCACACAGCCTCCCCCTAGCGCTATAGCGTGACCTCGAAGCCATATAGCGCGATACAAGATAGAGGGAATGGCCCGTCGTCGATGATGGAAGGCTGATCGTCATGGGGGGGACGAGGCGGCTGGCTCCTTCTGACTCCTTCTCCAGAGGTGCGTGTTCGTCGTCGGTGGTCACCAATGAGGCGGATGAAAAGAGAGAGAGAGAGAGCGTTTCGTCCCGGGACTACCGGTGGACTCGTCAGTAAGGCTATGCTCGGTAGTCCCTGCCTTAGACGTAGAGCGAGTCTCGCTAGGTGCGGTATTTATATCATCGCTCGTATATTCGACCACTAGCGAGTTAGACAGACAGACTCGTTGTCGTCGTAGCCCTCTAGTGTTGGCGGTTGGTACCCGCGGCTCGACCTGTCGGCGTCCTATTGATACCGATCCGCCACACATATCTACATAACATCGGCTATTATATTTGCCAAACCAAATTTGTTTTCTTGTAACATTCTGTGATTAATTAATGCTACAACAAACTTAATATAGAGCGTCACGTGCAAAATTTGCACGATAAATCAGATGACTACGATACAATCTTCAAATACGATCGTATCTTTCGTATACAAATTGATAGTTTCCACCTAACTGACAGATTTTTATACCCTTGGAAAAATAACGTCTTGACGAACAATTCACGCCAATCAACGCCAAGAATGAATCACGCAAATTCTACTGGAAGTCCTCTATTCACTTTTTCGATTTATCATCAGCTGGAAACATCAAAATTATCGGCTGGTGATTGGGAATTAATCGAAAAATAAATTACAAGCATTGAGATACGAGAGTGCCCGTTTCTTTCTCTATTTTTCTGTCTGCTTGTTGGGATATTAAGGCGCAGTCACGGCCCGCCAAATTTATTCCCGTTCCGTAGTGCCCTGTGTCGGTGAAAAAATTTGAAATGCCGGATTCGAAGGCGTGGAATGCCAACAGCCACGACAGAGAAGCCCTCTTCTCTCTTTCTGGTGGAAAGACGAACGGGTGCACGCGTATGCTCGGACGCTCTGACGCACGAAGAACCGCCCGTGAACAGAAACCAGACACGCGTGTAACGTTAAACCGGGCTGTCGATGAAAAACGAACAAGACTTTCGCGACCGATGGGCGTTTTCAATGACAGATCGAATCGTTCAGTTTCACGGTTCGTTCGGGGTCACAGTAGCGTTCATCTTGGCATAAAAACGTGCTAGAGACGATTTCTCATACATTGGTTAAAGTTGATGTGTGTTTCGGCGAATTGTCGTTTGGAGGAGCGATACACCTAAAGAAACGCACATATTCATAAGAATCTACGTTTCGTATTCTTCGTATCGATTTATTTATTTTTATTGGTCCTATCATGTTCGATGTAATAGTTGGTTTTTTAGCTAGTGAATTAACAAGATTTAATAAGAAATTTAGTACAAATGCTCCATGCGTCGTGTTTGACACGTCGTTGTTAAACTCTCATTTATAGGAAATTCAAAGCTGTATTTTCTCACCTAGCTTAAACCTTATGAACTCTTTTCACGCGTTTCACCCGTCATTGAACGAAACGATGAAAACGTTCATCCATCCACGTCTCTCCAGTAATAATCCAATTAACCTGTTTCCCCAATAAGTCGAAATCCGCGATCGAAACGTGAGATCGCGAAGAAAAATGCGCGCCTACTTTAGGATCGCGCCATCTAACAACGAAAGAAGAAAACTTCGTGAGCCAGCAACTACTTTGTCCAAAAGTGGCTTTATTCGAAAAGTCTGTTGTTCAGCGTGTTCGCGCCAGCAGCACCAGAGATCCCTTATCACGGACCATTTAAGTAATGAGCCGGCACTTAGCAGCGCCGCTTGTCTTTCATTCTTCTCGTGTCTCTGTGATCGTCGTCGCCGTCGTTGATGTCGTCGTTGGTGTCGTCGTTGGACCTGTGTCATACTTCGGCTTTTTTTTCTTTCATCCTCGCGTCTCAGACTCGGTAGCGTGGTACAGAAGGAGGGACGGGCACCGAGCTTCGAGTGACAATGAGCAAGCGAAGAGGAACGGCCGTCTACTACTGGGACCCACCATTAAAGTTCGTGCTTCTTTCGGAGCACGTCTGCACACCCCAGGGCTCCGTCTCCTTCGCTAACAATGCCACTTTGCAGACTTCGCAGTTATCTTCAGCCGGACGACCTTCGGCTGAGGCTTCCTAGCTGGCGTGCACCAGAGACACTGACCGAGAACCCTTTTGCTTTTGGTCTTTCGTTGCCAGTTGACTCATTCATAGGGAACACCATTGTCGGAGAATTAGTTTCAGAACGAAGGAGAATTGTTGGTGATCTTTAGTTAATTTAGAGCGGAAGGTTTCGTAATTTGTAATTTGTAGTTTACAACAGAAATTCCTATTGTTTATTAGGGAACTTATGCCGCAGTTCCTTACATTTGAGGGAGGTCTATGGTAGAAATTTTTATGGTAGAAAAATATCGTAGGAGTCAGCCTCCATTATTAATAATACGGATACAGCTGTGCATCTTTTACTTTGTAATTTTAACACGAAAATATCCGGTAATCTTCGGAGTATTTGAAAACATTTTGGAAACAATTAATTTGTTAACTGCGGAGTTTATTTCCTTACATATGGGGGAGAGGTCCATGGTAGAAATTTTTCAGGAGCGCGAGTAACCCGGAAAAATATCGTAGGATAATTAATTGTTAATAATACGGATACAGCTGTGTATATTTTACTTTGTTATTAATTTTAACACGAAAATATCCAACGATCTTCGGAGTACTTGAAAACATTTTGGAAACAATTAATTTGTTAACTGCGAAGTTTATTTCCTTACATTTGGGGGAGGTCTATGGTAGACATTTTTATGATAGAAAAATATCGTAGGAGTCAGCCTCCATTATTAATAATACGGATACAGCTGTGCATATTTTACTTTGTAATTTTAACACGAAAATATCCAGTGATCTTCGGGGTATTTGAAAACATTTTGGAAACAATTAATTTGTTAACTGCGAAGTTTATTTCCTTACATATGGGGGAGGTCTATGGTAGAAATTTTTCAGGAGCGCGAGTAACCCGGAAAATATCGTAGGATAATTAATTATTAATAATACGGATACAGCTGTGTACATTTTACTTTGTTAATAATTTTAACACGAAAATATCCAACGATCTTCGGAGTATTTGAAAACATTTTGGAAACAATTAATTTTTAACTTTTTAAAGTTTAATTTCAAAAATGCCTCTATGGGGTGAGCAGGTAAAATCAAGCAATAACGAATAAACACGTCGAACGTAGTTAAGTGGTTAAGAGCACAAGAAGATAGTTCTTCGCATACCCGTCGACACTCGGACTATTCCTTCTAGCTAAACAGCTCTCTAGGAGAAAATCGAGCATTCCAATTCAGCAGAATCTTGAATTGTCTGGAAGCCCCGGAAGCAAAGCAGGGGAAACAACCGTTGAGCGAAAGGACGAGGAAAAGAGAGAAAGAAGGCAAACGAGAAGCGTCCGGTGACGTTGCAATTTTAATCGTCCTCCGGTTATCTCTTCTGGGCACACTGCGATAGTGTGACACAACCGGTAATATTAACTTGGCAGACAGCTGTAAAAGTTAGTCGTGGTGATAACGTAGCATAAAGAATGGCTGTGTCCTGTGTCATCGAACGATCGATAAACCGCTAGTTATCAATGTCCAAGCTAGATCTATTGTTCAGAAAAGAAAACAAAGGATGGTCGACCACAGAAAACGGTACACTTTCTTCCCTAAAGGCCATTCTGCCAGATGTGGTTAATCGAAGCAGTAGCTCAGATGTAAACTGTCCTCTTCTCTTTACTCTTAGTTAACCAATAGTTGGGCGAATCACCAGAAATTTACAACAGGGGCCCCAATCGGTGACCTGGAAATTCTGGGGCCTGAATACCTGTCTAACGAACACCTGTCTACTTCGATCAGTGTTTGCGTTACCGTTGCTTACCACCAGCCAAAATAAATAATTACAAAGCATGATTTAACACTAACTCTACCAGGCCTGGTCAAAAGGCCGTGTTTCAACATTTAATTTAGAATTGTACAGTCATTGTTGTTTCTTCTCTTCTTCTAACTTTATGTAGATTCTTACGTTAACAAAAATTGAGAAATTGATTAGTCGGATAATATAAGAATTTACATAAAGTTGGAGGAAGAAAAGAAACAACGACGAACGCACAATTTCAAATTAAATTTTGAAACCGGTCATTTGACCGGGTTTAGCAAGGCTAGCCTTAAGATAATAAATTCGCACTCTTATAAACCGATTTATAGAATACTGCTCCCACTATAGTAAAATGAAATATACTATAAATAGACGAAGAATTTCATATGTTGCTTAAAAACGTTTCTCGCAAAGAACCAATCTTTAATCTAAATATATATATATCCAAACTCCGGAATATACTCTGCCCGTTCCCAAATCTCATTCTATGCTAATTTGATTATCTGAAATCGCAGTGCACGAGTTTCAAGATCGACAGCTAATTTCGTCCGTGTCCAACCTTCATTATTCTCTTCTTCTCTGTTATTTGTTCTCGAAACAAAAGTTACGATACGTCTCTGTAGTTGCATACATTACAATGTTAACGGCTCGTTCTCCAACATTTCGAACAGCTTGAACAAATCTCGTTCCAACGGCCTGCCAATCAAGCCTAGTTGTGGAATAACGCAACACGCACAATATCAGCCGCATCTTCGTAGTTTGGTACATTAAAATAGTCAGTGGAATATAGTGGCATAGATTTGACTGCGAAATCCTGGGACACTCTATATAAGGAAAGGACCCTATCAAGGGAAGAACAAGATTCGAGTAAAACCTGATCGAACAGTAATATTCGTTGGAAAAACTTGTTAGATGGTAATATTTGCAGGAAAACATCGTCGCACAATTGCGGTCACAAGGGAGACATGGTCACACGGTAACATTCGCAAGAAACTTTAATATGCCAATCACGCACAACGTCTGGATGCTTTAAGAAACAATGATCTTTCTATCTGCCGAAGAGCACACGACATTTTCCCACGCGAATCAAACTCGCCACGCGATAAAAGACCCGCCACTGGCCAAAAAACTGAGCGAAAGAAAAAGGACGGAATTAAAGAACCGAAGAGAAAACTTAAAACGGCGTGTCCGTTGAGGGTAATCACAGTGTTACGACCGTTCGCGGAGAGACGCGGTAGCGAGGAAAACGCGTCAGCGAGAGGCGTAAATTCTCGCTACGATTCGGTGAATCGACGCCGCGAAGTAGTCGTTCCCCTGTTTCGGTTAAGATAACAGAGGTGGTTAAATGAATATGACACAGCAGAGTAAGTTATATTTCACCGTTTATTCCAACAACTTATAACGAAGACAGTTACGCTGGTGCGTATGTACGAGATGAGTGAGTGACTGATCTATGGGTGTGTATACCCGGTTGCAGGATGTTGACCGTTCGAAGGATGTAAAATCAGTACTGTCTTGGGAGACGATGCTGTCTCGGAGGAAAGCTAAGGATGGGTGTGTCTAGCGCACGGGACCATCGGATTTGTTGGTGACGATTTTAGTTAGGAGAGTGAGGGAATAGGCTTCGTTGTTAATTGGTCACACGAAGGGTCTTAACCGCCCTCGAGAGAAAGTGGTTAGTGGGAGGAAAGTTGCAGCGTACGTGAGAAAAACTAACTTTCCCTTGTCACGCCGTGGTAGACAATAGTCTTTGGAAATTCTTCGGAAACAGACGTTTGTTTGGTTTGAAGGACCTTTACTAGGAAATCTATGAGATTTATGGAAGGTACTTGAGACTGTTGAGGGTACGCAGTGAGTATCCGAAGACATCTGGTTGCCATCTTGCCCGCGGTGTGTGGCCTCGGCTAGGTAGAGTGTTACGCGACGTAACACACAGTGATTTGGCCGACGATTTCGGCCAATCTGCATAACTTAACGCGCGTTTCCATTCGCTAGTAATTAGAGTCGGCGATGCTTACTTTGTCTCGGTCGGCAAAGAAAAAGATAAAAAAGAAATCCGATTGACCAACGATAAGGGAACTTCCGAGCAGAAACCACAGATCCCATCTCGAGGATTATGTATCGTCTTTAACGAGCCTTATTTTCGCTTTCGAGTTGCGTGTCACGGGAGGCGAGCATATCTATATTCCCTTTGTAACTTGATCTGCACTGCACTGTGTGTATTCGATAATATTTTTCGCGAACGTGCGTGCTGAATTTGCTGGGAGAATTACTAGGTAAAACGGAGAATATTGCAATTTCTACACAAAGGGCGTGTCACGATCTTTCAGCTTGGTCACAAATTAATATAGCGTAGTCTATATAAAAAAAATCTTACTAATAAAATTATTATACGATTTCCTGCGTGCACGACGCTCGAGGAATAAACGAAAGTGTAATTTTCATTTTCAAGGTTCGCGTCACGAAACATACGCATTTACGGATACATCTCACCACACAGTATCGTATTGTGATTGCAGACACGTGTTTGATCAGTAAAAACGGGACATGTGGTCGGTGAACGCTTGCACGTCAAGTACAGGATGTGAATTTTTGCGTTTCGTCCTCCAGGCCGCGTGAGAAGAAACACTAGACAGGCCTCTGATATATCGCACGGGATACGGGACACTGCGTTTGTTCCAGACGCACACAGATAGGCCACGCATGGACGAATGAGAACTTATATTCCGGCACAAGGATAATGATTGAGGATAGCGTCGCCAGATTATAGAAATTAATGGTAATCATCGTTCGACCGCGAATCCCGCGAATTCCCAGCTACCAGGAAAATGCTTATTTTTCTTTTCTTTATCAATACCTAAGTAAGTTTGAAAAGTTACATGTACAACAGCAACAATGTAAATATGGATGCTGTTGACATTTAGGAGGGAAAATGTCGATGACTATGAGAGTCCTCTTTCCATCATATGTATAGTTCGGATTAAAGGATATTTGTATCTCAACGTTTATTTGCACTTTTAGAAGTTTCTCTTTGTGTATTTTGTTTGACTTCCGGATTTTCAAAGATAACAGTATCTTAAGGATACAAACTTTAAACGTATATATTTTTCACACCTTGTTCGACCTTCGGGTTAAGTAAAGTACGGATTATGTACAAAGGTATTTAAAGCGTTATAAATCACAGATTTACCCAGCGTGGCATAAAACGAAAACTCAACTCACCAATGTCCTTGATACGAAGTCTTGACGAGTTTCACAGTGAAGAGGAACTGTATAGCGCACATGAGAAGACAGCAGAGGTTTAGGGAGAGGGCGAGTGCGCACAGCGCTAACGTCACCTCGTAGACAATCGTATACTCTTCCGGGCTGATCAGGCTACTCGGCGTCACCGTTAACGGTGAGATCTTCAGCAAGAAGATCAACGAGAGTAGCGCCAGTAACAACGACACTAGACACAATAAACCCAAACTGATCAACGTCTCTTTCGCGCCAACCTCGTGGTCCTTGTGATTCCTTGACAGGGACGACGACCAGGAAGCGTTCAAGGGGTACGCCGTGGAACCGGGACCGGTTAACTGTCCCCCGGTAGTCGTACCCTGAAGAGCAGGTGCAGGCGAAGATGTCGCCTGACTGGGTAATCTGGACAGTCTCGAGATATCAAAGCCTCCATTCGCTTTAGGTCTGCTGTCCTGGTGCAGCGGCGCCGGGGATATCACCCCCAATGTAGTCGACAGATTATTATTATTGTTATTGTTATTCCCACCGGCAACAGGACTGACGCTGTTCACAGAATGCTTCGACGTGGACAACGTGGACAGATTAAGAGCGTGCGAGTGATTCAATCGTTGAGAAAGATTGTTCACGCTCAACTGAGAATGATTCAAAGGGTGTCTGTGAGTGGAAGATGGCGTGGTGGCAGCCTGATGCACGTTGGCTCTTTGATGCACCACCGAGTCGTAAACGTCGATTCCCCGTCCTTGGCTGCCCCCTGTCGTTCCACGAACGTTGCTGTTTTGGTTGTAATGATGGTGTTGCTGTTGATCCTATTGGTGACCAGAATGATGGTGGTGGTGGTGGCCGCCGTGCAACGAGCCCGAGCTCGCCTGGTAGTCATTGTGCTGGTGCCTGGAGCCCGCTGACGACGGTTGCCCCGTCAGGATATGCTTCAGCATTACTCGACGCTGGAATGCCTGAGGAAGACTGCGCTTCTTCCTGCTCCTCTACATGGCGCTACGCGGGACTCGCTTCTGAGCACGTCTTTCTCGTTGGAGGCTTAATCTTTCTTTTCTTTTCCAGTAGAATTTTTACACAATTCTTTCTCCCTTTTATCATTAAATTACCTGTAATTCTTAACGATCTTTAATCTTTGTCGCTTCTTCCCTATATATATATTTTTGTTTACTTTTCTCCGTAGCGAATTTTGTCTTTCTGACGCAGGATTAGGTTCCTGGACTTAGGGAGTTGCTACACGCCAGCTCCACCATGGCGACGGCATTCACTAGGCAGCCTAGATAGCCACCTTTCAGCTCACGCTTCGGGACACTTTTTTCGCTGAGATTCTCCGCGATGAGGCATGAAAGCAGAGACCACCGTCTGCGGAGGCATGATTATTCTATTGTTCCTTTTAACGAGTAATCGTTTTACTCGAGTCCTCTTACTAAACCGTAAGTACAAAAGACTATTATACTTAGATAGGTACTTGGTCTCAAGAACCAACTTATTTTGGTCTTTCGATTAAGTTCTTAATTAAATGCTCAATTAGATATTCATAAATATATCTTCATAATATTTCCCTCATCTATTTCTTTGACATTCTAGCAACCTCGTTAAGACGTCCGCCACTTCAACTTCTATCTACAAGTGGCAAAAACTGAAGCTGACCTTCTTCATGGAGAAACATGCCGGAAATGGCATCCGCACGTGTGAATAATTATACTCAGTGTCCAGGTAGTTCTTTCGATCATCCGATAGAAGTCGTTTCTGTTTTTCAGAGTTCGTTCACGCCTCCAGAATGTAAAAATATCCAAGGAAGTACCATTAGGAAGCAATGAAATTCAGAGCTTCTGTGGTTATTCCTTTTTCTGATTGTTTCTTTTCTTTGCCCAAAATGGATGATTTCTATATCAAATTGTTTATTCGTATTTTTTTTAATATTCCTTGAGATTTTCAATCAACTCGATTTCGAATTTCTTAGCACCCGATCTTCTGGTTGACGTCGTTAAGAAAGAGGAACGAGTGCACAGGAAGCATGGTCGGCGTGAGCATGATTAGATCTGCCCGATGACCTTGCCAGTGATAATAGCGGTTCGTTAAGGTGGTTGCAGTCTTGGTTTGCTTCTGTTTCGATTTCCAGCGAACTCGTCAGCCGGCATGGCTTCAGAGATGCTCCCCCTGAAACAAGTCGAAGGGAAATAATTAATGGACTCTCTGTTCGATTGTACGTGGATGACAAGCTGACCGTAAAAAGAAATATACAAATACGATTAGAAAATATAATCCGAACCCCTTTCGGTTTGATCTGAAGGTTTCTTTTTCTAGACGGAACCAAAGATTCTTATCTGGTTTATGGTGAGCTAAGGAACTCTTTGAAAACAGCATTTATAACTTTCGAAAAAGAGACAGGTATTTCTTGCGCGAACAATTGAATAATTAATTCGTTCTCTAAATATCCTTATTTGTTGTTCCTAAAATACATAATGATTGGAAGCTTCTTACGGGAAGCGCAATCAGCCGCTGATATCATTGAAGTCGAAACGCCATTAAAACCATATTACGATTCGCATGCGACATGCTCCATTCATGAAAACACAAAAGCAATAAACAAGTACAAATCAACGAAATAAATCCTCCGAGAACGAGACGTTACAGGAATTATACCATTGCGAGGATACAAAAGACTTGCTCATGAGCTACTTCCTTCAAGTAGTTGAGCGGTGTATTTTCCGGTCGTTAACTTCCATATAATGGGATATTAAAGAGTACGGACACAACGCTGCTATTTTTCAACTGTTCATTATCAAATTACGCAGCGGGAATCGTTGCAACGACAAAACTGTAACGACTCGTACCTGCGTATCTTCCATTTAGCTACGGTAAACGCTGACTTGTCTGCGTTTCTTTTTTCACTTCCTCGTTACGGAAACCAGGAAAAGTGATTCACAATACAGTTTCTAACTGTACTTCTCGCGATTCTTCCTTAGAAACAAGCAATTGCTTCTTTTCAATTTCCTAAACCTATAATAAAACAGTCCATTCCTTGAATAGAAATTAACTTTAAAACTTTAGGCGCATACATTGTACGTATCGTATGTATGTATTTTGATTTGAAAAGAAACGCGGCAAACGCCTTTGAAAAGACGTTAGGTTTTCAACACCTTAACTAACTTAATTCCAGCGAGTCGTAAATCTGCTGCATCTCCAACATCTGAATATCCATCTTTTACAATGACTTGTTCTCCAACTTATTAAAATTACATCTCCCCCGTTGCACCGACCTTCTTTAAAGGTTCCCGCGGCAGGTTGAACCCGCATCACGTATCTTCCCTCTTCCTTCCACCCCTGTTCCCTTTCTCTTTCTATCGGACGGGAAGAGCGGGAACGCTTAAAACGCGCGAATCACGCGAGCGCCTCACGATTTGCGAAACATCACGTGAAAATCACCGATCCGATCTCCGTGCGCGCGGTGCACCGTGGGGGTAACGATTAAATCGACAGGATATACTTTATTGGCTATTCCGTTATTACAGGCTGTAGTTGGCGGGGAAATAGTCATTATGGATCGATGAACTCCATTGTAACAACGCACCTTCGAATTGCATCGGAAACGCTTCTGTATTGCGTGCACCGTATAACCTATCATCGTCTGTTTAGGGTAAATCAGTGGATCGGAAGTTACGTTTCTATGTTTCTCGCCTGTCAGTATAACACTGTGCAAGAGATACAGCAAGATCCTAAAATCATTCGAGTACAAGTAGCGTAAAATGGTCGTTTAAATTTCAATAAATTAACTATTCATACGTTAATTGTACGCGGTCAGGATTAAGGGGTACGGCGATGGAGAAGATTTTGTTAGCTAGATGTTGAGTAAATAATCGAAGATGATAATTTTATAAATGTTTCGTATTTATGATGATGGAAAAGATTTAATTTGAGTTACGTTACGTTTGAATAAGATAGACTTTTCCAAGAGTGGAGGATTTGTAGAGATAGTGGACGTAATAGTAGTATGATTTAATACTTGATGTGTCTTTTTTTTCTTTGACATATAGGTCACTGTGGGGAGTAATATTGATCTAGATATAACTATCTTTTCTGAGAAGTACGTATATGCTTATGGGAACTATGTTTGGTTAATCAATAGAGCCATTCTTTTGAGAAATTGAATCTAGAAGAATTCGACGATACTTTGCCTTGTTTCAATAGTACATCATTTTAAAGAAACGCCTGCGATTATAGTATATAATAGCACATAGGTATATGCAAAATTGCATTTTCAAATAATTAAATCAAAAATATAGGAATGTATCAATGGGAAGAATATTTGTTAAAGATCTTTCCTTTTTAATCAAATTCGTCCAACAACCCCATTCTCGCAAACATAAAATGAACGGTGCCTTTCTCAAAGAAACAAGAAGAAAATTGCTGTCGTTCTAAAGTTCTTCTCCATTGCTAAACTACCGTTCGTGTTTCTAGTTACACTCCAATTATTCGATTGTAAGAAGCAAGCAATCCCTCCATCCAAGGGCTAGATATAGTTTCTCGAGTAGTTCTCTTCAATACCGTTATATCGATGAACTCTTTTTGAATAAAGTTCACATTTATAAAGCAAACACAATAAAATACGACAGGACAATTGTAATCGATAAATAACATTTTATTAGGATATTATAAGAAGCTAAGATATCGAGTTCTAATTGTGAATATCAAGCGCTCGTCGTTCGAGGAGATTACCAATATTTTCTTCCTTAACAATATTAATTACGAAGTTTCGATACCGTTTATGACATTAAGATCTCTTAATAAAGTTGTATCGTTAAAATCTTACTGTTCCTAGGGAAAATATATAGTTAATATATATAGTTAAATATATGTCGGAGATGAAAGGACACCGGAACCTTGGGATAGCCCTGCAACATTGCAATCTAAAGGCCACTATAACTGTAACTAAACTATTGTAGTTATTCAATCCGATTGTAATTGTTCGAGATTAGTGACGGTGAGCTTTGGCTCGAGGTGACAGTCTGTCGCCCAACGTAGCCGCGGTCAAGGGATGAACGCTTTGCCTAACAAAGGTATGGAGTAATTCTATAGCTCTCCTTAAAAGAAATATTCGTGGCGACACGCGACAGTAAACATTCCAACGGTTTCTGTCCCGTGGCTCGCCACACGCAGAGCCTATTCTTCGAGTAAGATGATTGCCAGATGTCGATGCGTCTCCACAGTACATGTTCGGCTAGCCCGAGGGCCCGTTATAAATCTTAAGGTTTAGTTAACTAAAGTCCTTCAAACAGACAAACAGTCTTTGTCCTAACTACGGGAAGATAGGGGAGACATATTTTTCAACGAGCGGCGTCTCCCACTAGCAACTTTCCCTCGAGGGCGGCTAGCATCTTTTTCTAACCACCGATATGGAGATTGACCAATTAGCAGCAACGTCAATTTCCCTTACTTCCTAAACGAAGGCTTTCCTCGACGAATCCGATGATCTCGTGTCCTTAGACACACCCCATTATAGTTTTCCTCTGTGGCATCATCGGGACGGGACGGGCATTCTTTTACGCGCTCCCGTCGACCAAAGAGTAACGTCTTTACGCTCAGCAATTATTTTTACGAGTCAGACTTAGATTCAGCGAGAACGCCCATCTGTCATCCCGTTGGCCGCGGATTCGTTATTGAACCGGAGACCACTGTCACTAGTGCCGCGGACGTCTCACCGCCGTGGTAGATTGTCAAACCTGTGTTATTCATACCTGTGTCAATAAATCGTATCTTCGTTACACCGCAACGATGGCTACCTTCAACGAAGACTCCTCAAATACCGACAACCCTATCCCCCCTGCTTCTCCGACATATAATTAATTAAAAAGGGGGAAATATAATTCTGTAATATCGTAGAATAGCTTTGATTGAAGATCGGCTGAAATTAGAAAACACCGTGTACGTCGTCTTTTTGTAGTTTGTTTACATCCAAGAGCGCCTAGTAACAGTGACGCGAGAAAAGATAAACAGCGTCAAAACAGAAGTACGGTTTCATATTTCAAGGAGTGGCAATCGAGAGGCCAGAGCATGTGAGCCAGAAAGTGTGTGCGTGTGCGTGTGCGTGTGCGTGTGTGCGTGCGTGTGTGTGTGTGTGTGTGTGTGAGAGGACGAGAGCAAGAGCGAGCACGACCGAGCAGGAATGCATTGGCGAGGGTCAGAGTTGATCGAGACGTCGAAGCATAGAGTCGTTAGAATTGTCGAGTGTTAGAGTTGCCAGTGAGAGAGAGAGAGAGAGAGAGAGAGAGAGAGAGTTACCAAATATAAAAAATACGAGCGTTGCATTTAGTTTTCCTGTTAATCAAACATCGTTTCTCTGTCTAACTAATATCTGTATTTTCAATCCATTATTAATAAATTATAATTAATCGGACAAAATTACACCTTTAATATATTCCGATATTACAATAACTTACCTTTTTCTACGTCAATGGACACGAAAGACGTTGAGTGAGGAATTAGAACAAGTGTGGATCGTTGGAAACCACTATGCTGCGGTCTACCATTCGTTTTACCCTATATATACCACGGAACAAAGGATAATTTTCACCGGCTTGGCTATGGCTACTGGTGTGGATCCAAGTATCCGGGCCATACTAGACGCTATGCAGAAGCAGAACGAAATCAAGTTAAGAAAACTGTTAAAGGAGACTATTAAAGCAGCGACTGATTTCCGTTGAGATAATAGGGGTGATTGAGTTTGTATAACACTGTGATTCACTGAATTATAAATTATATATTTCCAACACTTAGATTACACTGACGTAGAGAAATAAATAGTTAACAACTTGTCGCACGAAGATGTGATAGATATGTACGCTAGAGCAGGGCTCTTATAATGGAAATTAATGTATTAATGGACTTAGCACTATAATATATTTAGGAGAGAAGATGTATGTTCGACAACACCGAGAACCGACAAAAGATTTTCGTGAAGTATGCGACTCTCGCGCTATGTGTAGACTGCCGCGTTAGGCGTTAGTTTTTAGACTGTCTGTCGCTCTTTTTCTAATACGGAAGAAAAGTTCGGTGTGGGTGTGCCCCTGTGCCTAAAGAACGCGGATTCGTTGTTCCCACTTTCGTTAGGAAAAGTGAGGGTAACGAACCGCGGTGTCGATTGGTCATGACCTGCACTACTGCTCGAAGGGATGAGTAGGAAGTCTCCTACCATCGTGGTGGATAGATGACTGTGTGCGTGAGGAAAACATAGCTTGTTTTATTAGAGGGCTATTCGGATTTTCCTAATGGGTGCATACCCGCTTTCTCCGTGTTTTAAGTACGCCTAATAAACCCAAGGACCTCTCTAAAAACCGACTGTGTTTCGAGAATATTTTTAAGCTTTAGAAATTCTTCAAGACAAACGGATTGAAGACACATGGCGAAACAATACAGGGAAGTGAAAGTTATGGTGGGTCCTTAGGTTTATTGAGGGTCGAAGTGACGTTACGCAGGCTGGTTGTTGTCCGGTGGCGCGAGCTGGCGCGGGCTGGCGTGCAGATGTTTTAGGCGGCGTAACAACAAGGAAGATCCTAGAAAATGAGAAGGGTGGATTAGAAGAACGAAGAAAACTATTGATCTATTATTGATCAATCATGCGACTCGTTCAGAGGTAACTCGAGTTGTAAAGGCGACAATTTATTAAAAATGGTATATCTGACGTACGATGCATTTGCTCATGTTAAACTATTTAAATAAGTATAAAAATCACGCGAAAAAAAAATCTACTGAAAATAATGTTGAACTAGTTAATAATAATAAATCATATAGTGAAACACAAACCTTAAATCAAGATTTTAAGTTCAAAAAAAAAAAAAAAGAAAGAAGAAGAAAGAAGTTGATAAAATGACAGCAATAAAATGACCAAAAATTGAATTACGATCCCGAGCATCAACTCGCTGATCTTCAAGTAGAATGTTCCGACAAAGACAGGACGACACAAGAGTTCGAGAAGCACATAGAGGACATGAAGGAGGAAGTGCAAAAATTAGAATTGCAACTCGACGAATTACAAAAAAAAGAAAAACACACACGCACGTAAAAAGAGTTCAATCTTTTGGAATACAAATGGAAGAACTAACAATAAAATTAGAAGAAATAACACAGAAGAAATAAGTCACCAATATGAAATTGCCTGATGGCTGATGTTGATCGTTGACGTTTATAATGATTGAATTTCGTCCACGGCGCCATCTGGATCCTTGTTGAAAAATTCAAATAGCCGCAACAGCACCATTGAGCTCATCACGTTTGTTGGTGAGTCGAGGAGCTGGAGGATTTCTCATCCTCAAGGACATAAATTTCACCGGTTCCGGTAATGTTTTTTACATGGTCCAAGCATTCGAAATCACAACATCGCTTTCCAAGACGAAATTTCCTGCATGGCTGTAGTAAACAGAAATCGATCAATTGTACAGATCAATCGTCACTCGACTGCTCGAGAATTCAGGTCATCCAGAGAATAGAATAGAGACGTGGAAAAATGTAGTGCGATCATCGCAGTGGGAGGAAATAGGGGGATAGGGACCAAATGAATGAACGAGATGTTAAGGACAACTGACGACAAGTTCTTCTTTTGTCGAGAATTGCATGTTTGTGAATGGTTTGTGGGTGGTTAGGTGGAGAGAATTGAAGAGTTTGGAGGTGACTGGAAGAGTGTTTTGGGCAAGGTAGATTGCAGAATGGTTGCGGTAGCATTGTGTTAATTATGGGTTTGTACATGTAATCTTTGCATGTATCACTACATAGAACCTAACGTATATTTTTAATAATACATCAGAGTTTTAGTTATTTCATAGCTATGAATTTTATACTCTATAATCTTGACGTTTTATTTCACAGAAGCGTTTGAATATCCATAAAAATTAAATGAACCAATGTATTCATTATCTTATAGAGAAGATATATTATTTTTAATTATGTTCCAATTATTTATCATGATCCTGATTTCCTTATTCTGAAAATTTGAAAGGAAGTTTTGTAGTTTGATACTTTCAGCGACAAAGGGTCAATATTGCTTTAGTATATTTCGTCACATATACATGTATATCTATATATCCACCGAAAATGCGCTCTTGTAGACAAACGCTCGATTCGCGTCATAGCTTTTAAAGCTTGTCGCATCTCAATCAGTTGGAAAAAGTTTTTCCTGTAGCATATTTTATTTTTACGAACCAACAAGGTCTTTGTTTATTTCCTTCTTTTTTTTGCTCTAATTCCCCCATTGTTTTTTCAAGGATAGTATTTCAGAGCCATTAGTCAAGTTCATTGTAACAATAAACGTACGTTTCGGAAACATTTTGTGCTGTGAAACAGAATACACTAAAGTTTGAAGGTCACATCGATTTTCGAAAGTTTATAAATGGAGGTGTATGACAGTATCACCAGCTGTTGCGGTCCCCAAGCGCCAAAATACGTTCTGACTACTATTTTATGTATCTCACAGAAGTATGTCTTCATTCATCATCTCCCATGCCATCCACCAACGTGTTCTTAACATGTTATCTCCTAGTAAAATATTGATGTTGAGTCAGATATCCAACTGAATAATCTTTTCGGTGTCTACTATAAGACATTTAAAACCAAGGCTCGTACACACGTGTGCTTATACGTCAGATGTAATACTTAACAGGAAACCTGCTTATATTAATATTAAATTTATGCATAGTAGGATGTTCGACCTTTGTAAAAATGAAATTATAATACATACAGTTTCACCGTGGAAAAGTGAATCTTTCTAGCATGTCCACGCAAATGCAGGGTAGGGGAGGACTGTGCATGCACCAAACAACTTTACGTTCGTAATTTTTCACACAAATGTACAACTGTAGGGAAAAAATTATCTCTGATTTTTCGGATGTTAGGAATCGACAATATCGCATAACGGAATGCTGTGTTCTACGTATTCTATTTTTGTTACGAAAGTGGTACAAACGAAGTCCACATAAGAATAGTACAACAAAATCGGTTGAGGTTAGGTTATCGTGCAGATATCGCGGCTTTTGCATTGGAAATCACGCAACTGCCAGTCTCGTCGTTCCTTGTAAACGAAAGAAAGGTATTGTAATCGGTCGGAATTAACATAAAACTAGTCGCATGCGACCATATGGCCTGAATGGTGAATAAACGAGAGTAGAGCGCGAGCTATGTGATTCTAACCGTTTAGGCGGAAACTAATGATTGTAACCAGAGCCGAGATATATGCCAATATTACTTTGCTCGACAAAGCGTATAAGATGAGGAGAGAATCGCGATAAGGTAGAACAAGAGACAGATATTCTCTACGTAAAGCAAGTCTGTCAACTAGATTGAAATCCTATAGCTATAACTACAGTGAATCCATATTCTGGCGAATTGTCTTTTCACAAATGAAGCTTCTGAAGAACGGAATTGATACAATAACTACTGTTCATTCGTAACTACTGTTGTAAGAATCTATATATTTGTCTATCTATATCTATATATATCGATCTATATATATTTGTCAGAATGTCATTTTATCAAAAAACCCATTCTCTGTAATCATAGTTTAACGAAGCATAATTAATAGAAGAGGTAGAGCGTTAAGTGGAGATGATTTAATCACAGTTAAGTAGATAAATCTCTATATTAGTCTCTTTAATTAAAATGTTCTACGTTTTATTTGCGTCATTTTTTTCCTTCATCCAATTTAAAATGTTTAAATAACAATAGCCTATACAATATAATTTTATGTAAAAAAATTGATTGTATCATGTTTATTACAGATATTTAACATTTTTGTGTACATACAAAATTTAAATTATACCTCGCTTGAGAACAAAAATTCTATTTGTTTTCCTAACATGTACTAATAATTATTGATCAAAATAGAAAAAGCTGGAGGAGATTACTTAGGAAGATTACTTAGCATCTCATATTCCTGTCAAGGCTCGAACGTTTTATCTTCCTTTAGATTTTCCTAAGTTTCCATTTCTCTGACTTGCTATTTGAGTTAGCTTAGTATACGTGCTATACATAAGTATGTATAGTGTCATGATCGCGACAGTCTTGAGTTACCCACGCTTTATCCTCTGTAAACTATTTATAAAAGAAGAACAAATTACATGTTAGAACTTTCATTCAATTTACCAATACAAATAATTTTAAACAAGAAAAAAGACCTAATGCAGTGGTTTCAACTTAAACATATCCAACAGTTATTTACGAATAAATAGTATAAATCTTTTAGCAACATGAAATTCGCGATATTTATTCAAATATTTATGTTTACAGTGCGGCATCAGCAAAGAAAACGTGTTTATCGAAACGTGCGCTATCGATTTTATGATTTTGCCACGCAAACAGGGAAATTGCAACTCAAAATTGAATTCGCACTGCAAAGCGTTGACGTTACGATATCAATTACATACTTCAAAAACACCGAAGGTATCACACGGAATCAGAGAGATTCTATGAGAAGTTAAACGCATAGTCACCCTATTGGGAATAGGATTGCTTTGATTCGAGCTCAAACATAGGGAAAGCTGAAAGAATCTTTTGCGGATCTTCCTTCTTCTCTACATTGGATTTTATACAAAACGACTTTAACCTTTTCAAGGAAATACGGAAATAAGGATTTTAGATAGAGAGATTTATCTGGAAGGAAATGGATAGAAAACGTAGAACCAGTTCTTGTTGGTTGAAAGATTTTTTCTCTTCGCAGAGATTCAAGCTTTAAAGAACGATCAAATATGTGCGCAGCTGACTTACGAGTGAAGTTATTATTAAAAAAAATTGTTAGTTCAATTATCATAAGTTTAAAGATATGTAGATATTGTATTTACATATCGAAAATCAGACAGCAATATTAATTAACACACCTAGTCAAACGCACACGTACTTTAAAACCGTGCTTTAAAATCGATATTCGCTGAAACAATACATCGCTCTGCGCTTCCAATTTGTTTTCGCACGAAGAATCAGTCCACTCATTGTTACCGTCACCATCTCTACCGTAATCTATATTACTCGAATAAATTCTATATCTTGATTGGAAAATCACATATTTTAACGAACTTCCCTATTTTTTGTTTTTTATGACTTTAACTGGCAATTTCCATAATGTTCTATAACTTGACAACAGACTGATAATATTTCAGGATATATATACATACATCATGTTTTTGAGGATTCTGTAGTAAAATAATTATAGTTGGGGAGTCCAACTTCCCAAACCGCGACAAACATATTTCACACATCCACGACGACTTTACAAGCAGACCCCTCGCGGTTTTGGGAAATCGATGAAGGACCCTCAATTAAACATATCTCAGAGGGCAGATCGACGATGCGAAGAACACTTCCAAGCCCACACCCGACGCACCAGCGAAGGACGATACATCGTCGCTCTACCTTTCAATGATCAGCTTCAGTCACTCGGATCCTCTAAAACGCTGGCAATTAAACGACTCGCCTCACTCAATCGCCGATTCCAGCACGACAAACGCTTCGAATCAGAATATCGAACGGTAATACAGGAATACCTGGCATTGGGACACATGACGAAGGTCAATGTCAACCACTCCGACGACAACGGATACTATTTACCCCATCATGGCGTGACCAAAGCATCGAGTCAAACCACCAAACTCCGTGTAGTTTTCGACGGATCGGCACCAAGCACTGCCGGAACCTCCCTAAACGATACACTTTACACAGGACCCAAGTTACAGGAAGATTTATTTTGTATATTAATTAGATTCCGCGCTCATCAGTACGTACTGACTGGCGACATCGAGAAAATGTATCGGCAATTCCTCGTACGACCAGAGGATCGGAAATATCAAAGGATATTATGGCGCAGCGCGAGTGGAGAAACAGAAACATATGAGCTTAACACCGTAATACTCTTATCATAGAAATAGAAGCAGTCCTCAATTCCCGCCCGCTAACTCCTATCTCCACCGATCCAAATGATCTCCTAGCCCTCACTCCCGGACATTTCCTCATTGGCGATTCATTAATGTGCTTACGTGATCGAGATTTCAGAGACATTCCATCGAACCGACTCTCCAAATGGCAGCATATCCAACAGCTTAAACAACATTTTTGGAACCGCTGGCATAAGGAGTATTTGAACGAGCTAACCAACCGCAATAAATGGAGCAAGGGTGGACACAGCATCCAAAAGGGCACAATCGTCATCCTCAGAGAGGACAACGTTCCCTCCATGCATTGGCCTCTGGGCCGAGTTATCAAGGTTCATCCAGGCGCCGATGGTGTCATCCGGACAGCTACAGTTCAGACGGCAAAGAGCATTTTGGATCGGGGCGTCAAAAGGCTTGTCCCACTGCCAATTCAACCCGATCTCGAGAAACCCGAACAACTAGCCACCGAGACGAAATAAGATGGGAATTTCAGCCACACCTCGCTAGTTTGATCGGTACCCTCTCAACGGGGGGAGAATGTTACGCCATGCGGCTTACCATAGGTCATATTCTTAACTATCGATAGCGCCACTATAATGTCGCAGACGGATCGTCGCGTCTGCCCGGCAAACAAACATTGTAGTGGCAAGCGCGTGGTTCATTAAGCAGGGCGACTTCCAGAAACGTCGACTCGTGGCCCGTATTTTACCTCGCAGTAAAAGAATGTGGCGTGATCCGAACGTAGTGGGGGTCGCCTTCCAGAAAAAACGAAAAAAATCGAAAGGCGTTCAGAACTTTTCGAGAAGTCGAACCGTCAACACATGTGGTATGTCGCGCATTACTTATCAACCAAAACGCAGTTACATTTTTTTTGTTCCTTTTATATCTTTCTAGTTAATAAGTTGTTGAAATAAACATTAATTTATTTGTGTTAATTCTGTGGAATTTCATTGAACTACCCTTATTATCATAATCGAAATAAGGGGATCGATCAGTTCGTGGCGTCGATTATTTAATCGTAACGGGAACTTACAACTCTCGTTGACGTGCTATCTCGCGATCGCGTCTCTCCGCGAACGGTCGAAACAAAATGATTCACTAAAAACTGTCCTGAATTCCTAAGAATTTATTTACCGCAAAACTGACAAAGTGTTTATTTAAAAAATGAGGTTGAAGGTAGTCCTTTTCTTTCATTTCATTCATTTTCATTTTCTTTCTTAAGTATGGCTAACACAATATCTAATCAATTAAAATTTTATATTTTCACGTGGAAAGTTTCTTTAGATAATTATTATCAACATGTTGACTAACTCTTACGGATTAATACGTGTCTGTAGGGCAATCCGGTGGACTTGATCGGCTTTTTACTTCGAAAGTTGAGTAATCGGTGTCGCTTTCTTACGCATCTTTGAACTGTATAAATGTTTTAAAATTGTTTGATCCAGAATGTACCACACCGGACAATCAAGAAGGCAGGTGCCTTGACTACAGAAAATGTAAACCTCTGCAAGAAATATGGCAGATACAGTACCGTACAGCCACCGATTTTTATAGACGATCAGTGTGCAGATACCAGGGCAATGTTACGATCGTTTGCTGTCCGAACGATCCAAACAAAGAGAAGAGAGAAATTTTAATAAAAACTGTGTACAAGTATAAGGCTTTGCGACCACCATACTGTGGTTTTAGCAACGTCTCTCATACCAGGCTGGTCGATGGTAAACCAGCTGAACTTGGTACGTTTTATGTCTTTCTTTCCGATTAATAATAAGCCATTTACTGCAAAGAATGAACTTTAAAGGCATTAAACAGCACATCAATGTACATTTCAATTAGACTAAATAATAATGCTATGATTTCATCGGTAGTAACTTTACTTATTAACTTGAATTATTTCTTTCTTTTACTTCATGTTAGGAAGAGTATCTTTTTGCTTGAAATAAAAAATTGATATAGGAGTAATAATATGGATAGAGATCAAAAACTGTTAGGGCAGAAATTACACGTTTGAACTTTATAGTTCAGTATAGTTCAAATAGAAATTATATAGAATTATTTGATAATTTGTATTTCACTGGAATAAAAATTTAATTTCTGTCTTTATCAAATCTCTATTTCAGAGTATTTGTACGTATGTACTTATCGTCTGCTGTATGATCGAATATCGAATAGGTAATAATCGTTGTTACTCGTTATGTGAGAAAAAATTATGTATATTCACAACTATGACTATTGCATTTTAGGCGCTTGGCCATGGATCGCTGCATTAGGTTTTCGTAATCCCCGAAACCCAGACAAACCACTATGGAAGTGCGGAGGTTCCCTGATATCGGCTAGGCATGTTTTGACCACAGCACATTATGCACATATGGATGGAATAGAAAACATACACAATCATAATATTGCCATTCTTAGATTGGTGGAGGAATTGCCATTTTCGAGTAAGTCCTCAAATATATATATATATATATATGCTATTGAGTATTACTGAAGTATCATATCCTGAAATTTCTTACTGTACACATATATTGTGTCATAAAGCATGTACAATTCTTTCTCATACTTTTGGTCATTCGTTTCCTGCATTTTCATTTATTCTTTTATTTTTCAGGGTACGTATATCCCATTTGTACGAAAGAGCCCCTACGAAAGAGCAACTTCGTCGGCTATAACCCCCTTGTTGCTGGATGGGGAGCATTAAGATATAGTAAGTGATATCAATTTTATAATAAAATTAAACAGTTCCAGTCTTAAATATCTTTCTTATTTTCTTCGTAGGACGACCACGACGTAATGCATTAATGGAAGTACAAATGCCAGTGATTAAGAACGCCGAATGCAAAATAGCTTATTCCAAATTTCCTAATGCACCTGATATCACTGATGGTATAATATGCGCCGAACATGCTCAGGGTGGAGAGGATTCTTGTACGGTAATTAAGTTACAGAGTTACTACAAACTATACGGTATCTGAAGACACGTCAATTCGAATTAACATCAAATCGACGTCTTAAACATTAGAAATAATAGATAAACACAATTTAATAGTCTTGCCCACTTCTCACACCTCATTGTGGTATTTAATCTAATTTCCTTCTAATCTTAGTTTTGCTCAAAATACATATAACATGTACATTATAAATTGGAGTATTTCAATACACAAATCAATAGAAGATTATTACTGTATATAAGTATAATTTCAATACAATTCGATCGATATATTTCAGTATCTTTGATTAAAAATTTAACGATCCTTTCAGGCTGACCGCGGCGGACCACTGCTGATACAACATGAATGAACCTCGTATTTAATAGGTATTGTGTCTTATGCTTATAAGTGCGGCACAGCTGGGTATCCCAGCGTTTACACTAGGGTCACATCGTACCTTGACTTCATTCTCCAAGCGATGCAATAATATGATATTACTGTTCCATAAATATCATTGTGTAAAAAACGTAAAGTTGGATTTTCTTATTGTGGAGATAAGAAACAGCTCAAATTTACATTGTTTTGTACGTTACAAATTATAGGCTTAAAATGTACGAAATGTAACTTTGAAACGACACTAATTTTTTACGCACGATAAACCTCCACGACTTAGGTATGTAAAGATGATAAACGTATATTAATTCTATTAATTTGGTAATAATAAACCAACTTTCTGAGAAGTTCTGTAAATTTCGTTTCTGTTGTATCAAGAGAATAATGGAATATTCCACTTAGATCGTATACTTCTTGTATGTACATACAAAATTTTCCGGCTAATCTAAAACACTTCATAAGATAGAGAGCTTCTGGAAATTCGGACACAGAGAGTACATAAAATACAAGATAAGTCTCGTGTCTTTCAAAATTATTTTTTATTCGCTAAAAACGTCCTGTGTATTCATGCAATCACATGCAACCTCGAAACTTCACTTATTTTTTATCACTTTCCAATTCAATACACTGTTTCTGCATTTTTGACTATATGTAAGAGAAATTTCCATTCAGCCAAAGGTGTACTTACAGATTATAGATTCCTATACGACTCTCGGTAAAAATTTATCCGCACTCCAGATAGTTAAAACTTCTGTCGACCGTATTGATCCATCTGCACTCTTCGTATGACGTCAATATCTGTTCAGTGCTGCTGCGTAGGTTTCATTGTGTTACGTCAATTCGTTTGTGACCGTTGCGCGAGTAATGGCGCTTTGCAATGGCGATTTGCATGAAAACGGTGCAGGATGCTGTGATTCGTTTCTTGCGGTCGGAGGTTTTGTTTGATGCCTATATTTATCAAAGATTTAATGCACATTATGGAGAAAGTGTTTTGTCACGAAGTGTGTTTGAATGGGCACAAAAGTTCAAAGAAGATCGCACAAGTGTTATGAAAAAACAGCTGGACGCCCGTCCACATCCACGATGACAACATTGAACGTGCTCATGAACTTATGCTCTATGGAATAGACGAGTGACGCTGGATAATGTGGCAAATCATTTGCAAATCAGCCACGGCTCTGCTTATGCAATAGTGCACGACAGATTTGGGTTTTAAAAAGTTTGTGCGAGATGGATGCCGAGAAAGCTGATGAAAAGGTGAAGACGACGATGCATTCGTGGTTCGCAGCTCAGCCCAAAACATTTTTTAACGAGAAAATACGAAGGTCCTTCAGCAAATGGACAAAGTGTATACAGAAATTGAGTGATTATGTCAAAAAATGATGTATGTCTTTTTTGACAATTGCTTAAAATAAATTCTACACCGACAGAGCGGGTAACTTTTTACTCACCCTCGTAAGACACTTAAATTTCCAATCTATTATGATGAATAAAAGAGCTTATACTATTAAATCTAATTGTATTTTGTTGCATGAGAGTACACGTGTATGTGATGTACATTACCTTTATATCCCCTTGAACGCTTCAATATTGCGCATATATACTATATTTTGTACAGCTTCTATAAAATTTTGTATGTTTGTTTAGGCTGTTAATCCAGAGGCTGGAGTACAAAGAAGTGACACAATGACGTGGGCTGATGACATTTATAATTATCAAGGAATCACCCCTACATTCGCTCAGGTATATATCGTTGACTATAATGTATTTAACATATATGATTGTTAGAATATTAATAATTAATTTTTAATTCTATCAGAATTTTAATGAAACTGTCCCTTGGGAAGGAAGAACTGATACCTTGATATCACGGTTTGTACATCCTATATGTACGACAAATTTTAGAACATTATATAACGAAGAACCAGATCGTCGTGGCCATGTGATGTGAATAAAAGGACTTGAATTTGATGATATTTTTATAATGTTAGATAACATAACTAAGTATCTTCACAGTAAGATAGGATGACATGGTTTACATGATCTTAATGTTGTTCACTTGAGTGATGATATTATAAGGAAAAGTGTAATATCACAGGTAGGATGATTCATAATTTAGAACTACTAACTCATGTATGTATTAAAAATTAAAGAAATATATTAAATTTTATAGGATATTTATGTTTAGTAACCAGTAATTCAGAGATTGGTATTCATTACTATATATTGGTATTCGTTACTATAACGAGGCTGTAGAAACGCACCCTTCCTTCTTTGCAAATGGTCCTGTATTTATGTCTAAGCCGAAACTGGAACCTCTGAATAATTTAGATTTATTCTTGTCATTTTCTAAAATACTTATCTACAGTATACCATAAGGAATGATACCGTATCACACCTAATCAAGTGCCTTAAGAAACATCAACAGGATATCACAGTAATCCCTTATCGACTGATATGTAAGTAAAAGTTATGTGTCATTGTTATACACAGTTATGTGTTAGTGTTATACACAGTTATTTATCATTTTCTATTAATTCAGTTGTAGCCACTACAATATCTATGACACCGGTAGTAATTATAAGATCAATAATGATGTTCTATAAGAGGAAATGATGATTAGGAACAAAAACTTACAGGTAAGTCAAAGTATATGTTATTTGCCATTTGAAAAGAAAGTTACTAACTTAGAATTTTTTGATAAATAACAATTGTGCAAAATATATTGGATTTCAAATTTGTCAAAAATTGAAATTTAAGAAGCATTGTAATAATATAACATTAATATTTTGATTTTTCAGGAGATATCATGCGGTGGATGGATAATATGTAAAAAATATTAAGCAGTATATGAATTTTCATATTGCGTAGAGATAACAAAATGAATTTTAAAAAATGTCGACATGGTAATAAGAAATAGCATCATGACAAAGAATATATAAACACAGTTTCATTTTTTATAAATAAAAATTTGTTGTTCCAGATTTTGAAATATAGTGAAACGTTTAATTAGTATCTTAATATCTTTAAATAATTATTATTTTAGAATCAATTGTAATTGTATCATACGTACTTTTGAATTCGTGCAAGAACATATGTAATTTTGAAGTAGTTATTATTAGGAAATTGTTAGACGCGAACAGTATGCGAAAAGTTAGTATGCAGTGTAATAATTATCAATCAAAACACAAGAATTAAATTCTTGAGGAAAAAATTTCCGGAATTTCTTATTTACATGATTATAAAGAAATCCATAATAAAAAGGAGCTGCTTTCTAATACTTCTTTTCCTTGTAGTGCCTACGTTAATAATAACGAGGTTCGACTTTTTGTTTTTAGAGGGATACTGGAAAATTTGAAAGTACAGTACCATTGGGAAGAAAATCACGATATTGAAAACGATATTTGCAAGTAAATTTCCAAAAAATCTGTTTTCAAATTTTCGCTTTCTATTTCACATTAAAAGAAAGGGCTGCCTTCTTTCTCTGCAAGACAAAACAAACATTCTGAATCTCGTATCAATGAATGATGTCAATAAGTTATTTTTCTTTTCAGATTGAACAATATTCCAGATTTATTCATAACTTCATACTACGCGAAGAATAGACTTTCATAGGTATATAAAGGAAATATTAAGTATAGGGAAACTCTTTTTCGTTGTAAGTGACATATGCTTCACGGTTGAACACATGTATTTTTGAACACATATAAATGAAAAAGTACTCTTATGGAGAAAAAGAATTGATACCTTCGATTGACATTAGATAATGTATATAAACTTATGAACAATCACTATCAGTTTGTATTTTAGGTGCACACGCAGATTTGTTGGAGTTCTTATAAAATGTACATCCTGTACGAACGTTTTATTCTTCCAAATTTTACGATACTATGTCTCATATAATAACTATATGGATTAAACGTAATATAAATGATCCGAAAATAGACTCGAACGACATTAATTGTCTTTCTATTTATATCAATATCGAAAATACAAGTAAAGCTGGAACAATAGTATGCAAGAATGGACTATTTATTATTTTAAACCAAATCATAGCATATTCAGAATGCACAGTATTATCATGAAATGTAAATGAATCAGTTGTAAACGAACGATTTTACTGTAAAATCGTTGCCTCCTTTTTTTCATCTGAAATATAGCAGCAATGAGTACATTCTTTTAATATATAATAAAACGAGATATCTTTATAAAGTTACATATGTCATCACTGGTAACTGTTATCTCGTATGACACCAAATATACCGTTAGTATGGAATGATATTTTTATGAAGATATACTTTAATGATAGATTTTATGAATGAAACGTTATATAAGAAAAATTATCTCTTGTTATTCTATGATGTGTAGTAGCTAATGAAGATTAATTTTACAAAGTATTGGAGCAAAAGAGAATTAAAAAATTAAAAAGATCTAAATAAGATTGTTCGTGTGGCTTAATTATCTCAATTCTGGTACACCACTTGTTACATTCTAACTAATTAGCGCTAAACAATAACTTGCAAATATTAAAGATATTAACACCTTAATATTAACACCTAAAGGTTTTCAGGAAATTTTATAATATTTGATTATTGTATATCTAGTCATTGATTGATAAAATTTCTTGTATAAGCATAGATCGAGGTTGACGTCATACGCAGATTGCATATCATTGACAGGTATCGTTTTAATTTATTTTATGGCTAGAATCATTTGAATATTATACGAATAATTATTTCCATTCGAACGATTAATAAATCACGTACCTATAAAAGATATATTATGAAAAAGACGTGACGAAACAAAAAAATATTGGAAATTCCGTTGTCATTAGATCAATTATTTTTGCAATGATTTTTATTTCCATGTAATTACATATGAAATGGGTAATTCATTAACATCTCCTCGAATCGAATATAATTCGTTACACTTCACAACGATTCAAATAATGGATGGGAAATATATAATAAGTTTCCTGTCCTTGCGTTAAAATAGTACTGTACAAATCAGATGATACAGGAAATACCCAAAAAACCCAATTACATCCACATTGCATGACAGCACACTTGCAATGGATTTTTGTGATTTCAATGTCACAGACAATGACACAACTAATCAGAACACGTTCGAGGCTATAGACATTGAAATTACCGCGTGTTTAATACGTTTAAAGCATAAATCTAAATTTCACGCGATTATTTCTTTGTACATTGTGAAACTCTTAAATTATCTTAATCGAATAAATAATCCTAATGTAATAAAACATCTTGAAATAGACCTAGATATCTGAAACAGAAACTCGAAGGATAAGAAATCCTAAAAGGTACTAATCCTAAAATAACAAACTCCTAAATAATAAACAAGTGATAAAACCTGTTATAAATAATAAAGCTTACCTGGAATAATCAAATCCTAACTAATCGAAAATAAAATAAGGCAAGCAATTCTTAATCTTTCAAGTAATTTTTCCGAAAACACAGAAAGATAGAGAAATTAAAAAGACGCAGCACAAATTGCAGCACAATGAAAGTTTCAGAGCGATGAATACGATCGTATTAAACTAAATAATTTTCAAAAGTGAAATTACACTGAAACGTATATCGATGATATTTGTCATTTCTACGATCTGTTTCGCTTGATCGTGCTTCTTTTCTGATGTAAATTCAATTTATAATACGAACTAAGTTTCCTTTATTATTATTAGTCCTGCGTCTTTTTAATTCGTCACTTCTTTTATTTCAGAACAATGACGGGCTCCAAGATGCTGTTCGGATGTTTGGCGTTAATTGCTTTTCTGCATCCATTAGTTCACGTTTGTACTTCGAGTAGTACAGCTCAAGGTTTGTACTTCGAGTTGTCTTTTTCCATGCACTTCAAATTCCAATACGATCTGGTCACGTGGCCTTCGTACAATTTCGAAATTTTACCTGTTTGGTAATCGTCAATGAAAAAAGAAGTTATGCGTGACCTCAACACATTGAAACAATTTTTATGATTTTTTATTTGCCGGTTGGTCAGCAAGTTAATGGAAACATTTCACTTAACTATTCGCGTTAATTTCTTCGGTTTAACTTTTGGGAAATGCTTCGTTAGCTTCGGGAATATTCCAACGATTCGTTTTACGATAAGCATGATAAATATTACATCACGGTAATGTAATATCGGAATATATTAAAGGTGTAATTTTGTCCGATTAATTATAATTTATTAATAATGGATTGAAAATACAGATATTAGTTAGACAGAGAAACGATGTTTGATTAACAGGAAAACTAAATGCAACGCTCGTATTTACAACAAATAACTTGACAACTATTTGGTAACTCTCTCTCTCTCTCTCTCACTCTCTCTCTCTCTCACTAGCAACTCTAACACTCGACAACACTCGCAACTCAATTCTAACGACTCTATGCTTCGACGTCTCGATCAACTCTGATTCTCGCAACACGCACACTTTTCGATTCGCCTTGAATAGCGAAACAGTCCTTCTTCTAACGTTGTCTATTGTTTCCCTCATACCTATGTAAGAACTACCAACTACGTGCCTTCAGTCACGTAAGCACTCTTAAATGTAAACGAACCACAGAAACACGACGTACACGGTTTTTCTATTTTCAGCCGATCTCCAATCAAAGCTATTCTACGATATTACAATCGGCCTTTCCTGACAATCACATCTGCCCTCAGATGTGCTCATCATCGCCGCTCGCACTTACATCACTATCGTCAGCATTCCACCATTTCATGTGATCGGCTGCCGTGGAAGTTGTACGTGGCCCTTCGTGCTCCCCCTCTCGCTGCACTATGTATCGGTCATTTCGCAGGACTTTTATCACCCGATACGGTCCAAGAAACTTCGGATGCAGCTTTAGCCCGGGACCCCTCTGCATCCTCTCGATTGCCACTAGATCTCCCGTCCTGTATGCTGTCGCCTTCTTGCGTCTCCTGTTATACGCCCGCTTGTTTCGGATTTGGATCTCCTCAATCCGTCTCTTTGCGTCCGCACGCAGCTGATCTCGTTCCTCTTGGAACACCGCGGCCTGTTCGTCCTCGATGCTACTGCTCCTCTTTCGCTCTTCCTCTATCTTCCTCTCCGTTGTTTGTTTACCCATTTCACTCTTGTCAGGGGCTTTGATCGTCGTGGCAGCATCGTGACATTTTCGTAGGCTCGGTTCGTACATGGAAGACGTTAACAACTTACCATCTACCGAAACTATGATCTCTTCTTTTTCGAAGGTCTTCACGTTCATCGTGTCCTCGACAATCCCATCGTCGTCCTCGTCATCCACATCCTCTGTATATCGAATCTTCGTATCGATATTATTGGAGGGATTTCGCGCGTGCGACTTCCCTTGTCTTTTCGTTCGCCTTGCATTCACTCTCTTCGAGTCTATCCGAAAACTTGAAACAACCCTCACACCCGCAACGCTATCCTTCTCAGTAAATTCGCAAATATCATCAATAACATCCTGTTGCTGTTGTTTAGCCAGATTCTTCCTCCTCGTGATGTTCGCTAAGTCCTCCTGCTGGCCGCAAGAATCCGACGAGGACACCATCTCGTGGTCCACTTTACCAATCACCACGTGTCTTGCCACTATTCTCCGTTCCTCCGACACTTGCTGCACAGCTGCCCGATACTTCTTCAAAACTTCTGCCAACTCTTCTTTATTTTCTTCCAATTGCGACAGTAGCTCAGTTCGTTCGCGACTAGCTACATTAACACGATCTTCTGCTTCGGAACGTTGCCGCAGTACTTCCAGCAGCGAAGCCTGCGTCTTATTCCGTTCTTGCTCCAGTGCCTGTTTCGCTTTAACTGCAACTGCTCTAGCGCATTCTGCATCTTCTAACTGGTTCTTCAGCTGTCGTAAAGCTGCTTTACCCGTCGAGTCACCTTTCGATCTCTCCAGCATCGTTTGAGCGTCTCTTAGCAATGCTTTGGTTCTCTTCAAATCTCTTTTTAGCCTATGTTGCATGTCCTTAACGTGTGACAAATCTATCTCACTCGCCTGTGTCTCTACATCTATCTTGAGGACTTCCGAACACTCATCGGGATTTTCGTCCTTTATTCTACTAATAAAAGATTCTCCCCCTTTTATACTTATTTCAACAGTGTACAAAAAGTCTGCGCCAATAATAAGCGAATGTTGCATCACTGTGTCTGGAACTACGTGTATGGTTATACAGTACGACTCATTGTCTATAATAATGTTCGTCGAAAATTTCCCGAGCGTAAAATTCCTTCCGGAACCGACACCGCCAAATCCAACGATTTCCCGACTTAATCTGGGCGCTCCGATTTTCACATGCTGATCTGCTCGCATTAGAGTCAGCTCACTACCGGTGTCTATCAACGCGCTCAATTCGAAATTTTCTATCTTAACATCCTTACCACGCCTTGTTTGTAACGACCGAAACACGCTGTAAACTTTTTTTGTGTGCTCACCCAAATTGTCGCAACTTGATGCGATGTGTCCGTACTCCCTACATTTGAAGCATTTAGGTCCTCTCGACTTGCTCGGACACTCCGCACACACGTGCTCCGCATCACCGCAATTGTAGCATCGCGCCTTCCTCGCATCTCCAGATCGACCGGGTTCCTTGTTCCTCTCGGTTTCGGACAGCTTCGCCACCGGCTTTACCCTGCTACTCTTCGGCTCCTCAAATTTCGTCCTCATCTCCATATCTCTTTTTATCGCTTCGTAGCGCCTGAAACGCTCTTTTAATTGCTCGATATTCCTGGCTCCGTATAGCACAGTCTTGTTCGCGACCTCGTCGGGAATGCCTTAAATAATGTAGTCTATCAAGGATTGCGTATCAACCCTTCCTTGTTTTGCAATCCCGCACATTTGATACATATATTGTTGCAGACTCTCATCTGCTTTCTTCTTTCTATGGGATAACTCGTGATGTATCTGTTGGTCGCTTACTACATTTTCAAACTCATTCCTCAACGCCTTTTTTAACTTTGCCCAGGACTTCGCGCATCGTTCTTGTCGTACGAAGGCCTGAGCGGAGCCTGCGAGTAATTTCTTAGCATAGGCCACCATGTGGGCGTCTGACCAACCCCACACCTCTGCCATTTCCTCGAAGTCTTGCACCCACTGATTTACACTCAGCAGATCATCCCCGCTGAATTTCTCTAATGAGTCTTCTACGTCTTTAAGACTCAACATCGAACCGACGCATACCTTCTGGTGATACTCATCGCGGTCCTGATACACCACTCGCGTGCCTCTCCTGTATTCTCGCGCGCCTTGTTTATCGTCCTCGCCTTCACTTTCGTCGGAGCTCTCTTCTTCCGACGATACATCGTTTCCTTCTAGGGCCGCCTGTAGCCGCGCGCGTAGTTCGGATTTTCTTCCCGTTACCTTCAACCCCAAGCTAACGAGACGCGCTCTCAGCTCTTTCGTCCTCAGCTTCTCGAGGTCTTCCTCTCCCTCTTGACTGCGTTCGGCTCTCTGCTTGCTTCTTAGATCTTTTGTTTGCTGGTTCTTCGCCACGCTTCGAATCCTTAGGAGTAGATCGACCAGGTTTGCACGCTCTGTTCAACCTGGCAACCAGCACTGATCTCGCACCGGATATAGGCAGATTCATCTGTGCGAGCTTACTCCTCAGCTCTTCCAGCGTCAAATCCTCTTCACCCGACAATCGTTCGTCTTCAACGTTTGCCATTTTATTCTATTCTTTTCTACTCCCGCACAAATAGCTCCGTTAAATCGTGTCGTTCTCTGTCTTATTCAATCCCGGACGAGCCCCCATTTGTAATATCGGAATATATTAAAGGTGTAATTTTGTCCGATTAATTATAATTTATTAATAATGGATTGAAAATACAGATATTAGTTAGACAGAGAAACGATGTTTGATTAACAGGAAAACTAAATGCAACGCTCGTATTTTTTATATTTGGTAACTCTCTCTCTCTCTCTCTCTCTCTCTCTCACTAGCAACTCTAACACTCGACAATTCTAACGACTCTATGCTTCGACGTCTCGATCAACTCTGACCCTCGCCAATGCATTCCTGCTCGGTCGTGCTCGCTCTTGCTCTCGTCCTCACACACACACACACACACACACACACACACACACACACACACACACACACACACACACGCGCGCGCGCGCGCGCGCGCGCGCGCACGCACACGCACACGCACACGCACACGCACACGCACACGCCACGCCACGCACACACTTTCCGGCTCACATGCTCTGGCCTCTCGATTGCCACTCCTTGAAATATGAAACCGTACTTCTGTTTTGACGCTGTTTATCTTTTCTCGCGTCACTGTTACTAGGCGCTCTTGGATGTAAACAAACTACAAAAAGACGACGTACACGGTGTTTTCTAATTTCAGCCGATCTTCAATCAAAGCTATTCTACGATATTACAGAATTATATTTCCCCCTTTTTAATTAATTATATATATATATATACATATATATATATATACATATATATATATATATATATATATATATATATATATATATATGTCGGGTTTACATTAGAATTAGGGTTAGGGGCGTGAAACGAATCTTCGTTTGGGTTAAACGTTGTCGTTATGCAATAGAGAAGACATTGACAAGTGCAAATACGATTATTATAGAACCGGACAAGTAACCGTGGTAGTTAGGTACTCGAGAAACTAATGACAATGATCCTAGGTTCAATAACGATTCCGCGGTCGACGGGATGATAGATGAACGTGCTCACAAAATCTAAGTTGGACGCGTAATATTCACTGGTCGTAAAGGGTTACTCTTTTCATCGATGAAATCGCGAGCGAGAATGACTTTCCCGTCCTGATGATGCCACAGAGGAAAACTATAATGGGGTGTGTCTAAGGACACGAGATCATCGGATTCGTCGAGAAAAGCCTTCGTTCAGAAAGTAAGGGAAATTGGCGTTGCTGCTAATTGGTCAATCTCCATATCGGTGGTTAGAAAAAGATGCTAGCCGCCCTCGAGGGAAAGTTGCTAGTGGGAGACGCCGCTCGTTGAAAAATAGGTCTCCCCTATTTTCCCGTAGGTGGGACAAAGACTGTTTGTCTGTTTGAAGGACTTTAGTTGACTAAATCTTAAGATTTATAACGGGCCTTCAGGCTAGCCGAACATGTACTGCGGAGACGCATCGACATCTGGCAATAATCTTACTCGGAGAATAGGCTCTGCGTGTGATGAGCTACAGGACAGAGACCGTTGGAATGTTTACCGTCGCGTGCCGTCACAAATATTTCTTTTAAGGAGGGCTATAGAATTACTCCATATCTTTGTTAGACAAAGCGTTCATCCCTTGGCCGCGACTACGTTAGGCGACGGACTGTCGCCTCGAGCCAAAGCTCACTATCACTAATCTCAAACAATTACAATCGGATTGAACAACTACAATTGTTTAATTACAGCTATAGTAGACTCTAGGTTACAATGTTGCGGGATTATCCAAAATTCCAAAAGCTCCGGTGTTCTTTCATCTCCGACAAATATAAGTACTGTCGAGAGACGCTCGTACAAACGTATTCGTAAAAACAGTGTATGATTGCTCGCATATGACTCGATAACTCGTATAACTCCTTTAATTACCGTTAATAACTCGTGAAACTCGAATTATAACTGACTCGCTCGCGACTGCTTCCTCTTATTGATAAATGATTTTTTGTCTATTACACGCCTGTCAGATTTCTTTACGAGCAGAACTGTAGCAAGTGCTATTGTAGCAGAATACAAAAAAATGATGCGTGCCTATGTGGGTGTCACGTTTATCTGCAGTTACGGAAATCTGAACTTTAGAAAGAGAACGTTGTTGTGGAAGTAATGATAAGTAAAGTGCGAGTGTTTGTGTAAATTCATATTTTTATAAATTGAAAAAATTAAATCTGAGCAGACGATTGTTTTATTATAAATGTTATAAGGAGTACTATATCTTGTATATTTCATACCTCGTTCGGTCTAATACTTCATATATGAAACCTATAGTGGTCATTGTTATCTATATTCATTCAATTAATATTTATTATTAATATTTATATTGAAACAATTTATGTTTATGTCTATGTATGTAGCATAAAAGTTTCAGCAACTATATGGTACGTGGTATTAGCATTATGCTAGGCATTATTTTACATTAGTCTTTGATTCCCGCTCTCTCGCTTGCGCGAATGAGAAGGATTAGGTTCTTACTTCGTTGGAATTGAAACTTATAACTCAACTTAATATGCCTTCGCAATTACTTAACTTGTGACTTAGAGAGTACACGTAGATACCCCGACCATTACACTAAACGATTGTATGTGCCAGTTTATAAAATATGTACGTTGTCATTTACTATATAACATTTAAACCTGGCGACGTGGTAAATGTAAAGATTACAAATATTGATAAACTGAATGATTTCGTTAATGTACAACTTGGTAAATTTAACGTTCAAATTCCACCAGATCATATATCTGACGAAGATCTAAGTCCCTTACAAAAGCTGAAAGTCGACAAAGAAGTAGAAGCAAGAGTCTTGTTCCTTTATATAGGCCGAAAAAAGTATATCTCACTTTGAAAAGGTCTTTAATAACGAGTGACTTGCCCATTTTAGGAAACATACAAGACGCGAAAATTGACTCGAAACACCACGCAACTATCGTTCAAATACATAAGCGTGGAATATTGGTAAAGTTTTTCGGGGATGTCAAAGGTTGGATTCCACATACTGCCCTCGAGCTGGAAACATCTAACGTAAATTGAAACTATTCAGCTGGACAAACAATTTTGGTAAAAATTCAAACAGTGAACACAGATTCGGGAAAAGTAGTTCTAAATGTGGCTAATCAAGACATAAAAGTTGAAGAAGCAACATTCGATATTGGTGAAGAAGTAGAGGGCACAATAATAGAATCATCCGCTCAGGGATTATATTTAAGAGTCAGTAGATATAAAGGACAAACTGTTAGTACAGGATTTTTACTAGATGGTCACATGTCACCTTGTATGGAGATTGCAGCTCTACTAGCATCAAAATATGTTCCTGGTCATACACTTTCAGCTCTTCTATTTGCTACAGTACCTAATTTAATTTTAACTAGGACTTTTGCAACTCAAGGAAGGTACAGGAATTTTGAAAAACTGAAAATAGGAGACTGTATACCTTGTACGATCAAGGATATGGGTATAAGACTGGTATAAGACTTATTTTTCCAGTTGCAGAATATACGCCATTTGGATATGTGTCCCATAGTAACGTTAGTAATTTTAATCTACTGCACATAAACCAAATTTTATTGGCAAAAATATTTTCTATTAACAGGAAAGAACAACAATTAAGACTAACATTACCGCTAAAGAAAATATACATTGAATCCATTGATCCTGTATTTTAATAAATTAGTAGAACTTTCAAGGAATTCATATTACAAAAACAGACCCATTGCATCTGTCAAATTAGGGCAGAGAGTTACTGGAGAGATTGAAAAAATTACGCCTGATTGGTTGGTTGTTCAATTGCAGAATAACTTGCTAGGTATAGTGTCTAAGAATCATTACTCTGAGAATAAAAAAATAGGGGACAAAATTTCTGGGACGATTATATGGAAAAATTACGTACACGAGCTTGTCCAATCGACCACGTTATCGTTAATAATGCATAAGTGCCAAAATAAGTGCCAAACAAAATAAGCAAATACAATTTCCTGACGGTAAATTGCTACGTGGTAGAATCTTAATGGTGACAAATTGGTTTATCCTGATGCTCCTTCAAGGTATTGGCAACGGAACTTTAGCTGCGATACCTGTACGTCGTCACATAAATAGTTTACTGCCAGATCTAACACCTTATACTATTCATTCTAAAATTAAATGTTACACCTCATTAAATTTCAAAAAATCCGATATTATGCCTCTCAGCGTCATAAAATCTGCATTTGAAAAGAAGTGTTGTGTGAGAGAGAAATCGGATGATAATAATAACTTAAAAAGAAAGAAGCAAAATCAAGAGTACGTGGCACTCGCCAAAAAAATAAAAATTGAAAAGTTACGGGAAGACGAAACATGAAAAACAAAGGGAAACGAAACAGAGAAAAACCAGAGAAAGATTTAGAAAAGGAATATTCAAAGAGAATGTGTGTTGAACAAACAGGAGAAGAAAAGATTAAACTGGAAGATACCAAAGCTTCCGAAGAAGATTTGAAATATGCTGACTCAACTCTCCTTCAGGATAAAGAGTCATCTTGCGATAGTGAAGATGAAGTAGAAGAAAAACCAAATCTGAGAAATAAGAAATTATGTGCCGCTGAACGTCGAGAACAAAAAAGACAGGAGAAACGTGAAATACGTCAAAGAGAAGAAGCACTCGCCAATAACCAGTTACCAAATTCTGTACATCAGTTCGACAGATTAGTTTTAGCTAGTCTAGACAGTTCAATAGTATGGTTACAGTATATGGAATATCATTTACAAACAACAGAAATCGAGAAAGCAAGAGCAGTTGCAAGAAGAGCGGTGAAAACGATTAATTTCAGGGAACAGAAGGAAAAATTAAACGTTTGGAAGGCTTGGTTGAATTTGGAGTCTAAATTCGGATTTCCTAAAGCACTGAATGATGTTTTTCAAGAGGCAGTGAAGTCTAACGATTCACTGAAAGTATACAGTCACATGTTGACTGTTCATGTCGAGGCTAGCAGGCAGATGGAACTAGAGAAAACAATTAATACCATGATTGGAAAATTTAACTGTATTCCCGAGATGTGATTTAATTGTGGAGAAGGGTTGCTAAAAATGGGTTTGAGGGACAAATCGAGGTATATTATGCAGAGAGCATTCCAATCTTTGCCAGCATCTGAACGTATGTACACTACAGAAATAAAGAGAGAGCAGTAACTCTGTTTGAGCAAATTCTAAGTTCTTATCCGAAACAGGTGGATATATGGTCTTGTTATGTCGATTCTCTAGTTAAATCTAATGATACTGATATAGCAAGGTAAAAATATTTTTTCAACTATATTTTGTCTTTTTAATTTCATACAGAATTTATCTTCTAATAATTTGTATTTACAGGAAAGTTCTAGAGAGAGCAGTTGTTCAGGCATTACCGCCTAGAAAGGTAAAGATCCTCTTTAAAAAGTTCATCAATTTTGAAGAACGAGTTCTGCCCGAGCAGTCGAGCTATGCGTACGTAAAACATAGTGCCTCAGACATTGTGCGACAAGAGTAGAGCAACAGAACCAATCGAGGATGGAAAAAGTACCATCAATAAGAATACTAAACAAAGGAGAAACATACACTATAAGCAGGGCAGTAGACCAACAGAGCCCAATTAAAACAACAAGAGAAGTACAGGACTGCGCAAATACAAAAGAAATAGAAATGGAAATAATACAAGAAGACGACGTAAAGAGCAATACTAACAAGGATCTACCACAACATAACGAAAGTTGGAGAACTGTAACTCCCAGCAAAAAAAGAAAAATAAACACAAACACAAACGATAGGAGGACCACAGAAACAGAAAGTCAACAATGGCTACAAGAAATTCCTACACAAAACTCCTTCAGCTCACTGACAGAAGAGATGGACACAGACCCTACAGAAAAACCAAGAACACTCACTCCCAAGCCACCACCAATCTACATAGACGCAAAAATAATAGACCCCCTCATTGATCTGCTAAACAGCACGGCAGGAAAAGAAAACTGCACTATCAAACAGCTCAAACTGGACCAGGTAAAAGTACAAACTAATACCCCAGAAACCTACAGAAAAGTAACTAAAGCGCTAAAGGAAGAAAACGCTGGGTATCACACTTACCAACCCAAATCCGACAACAGCTGCAAAGCAGTAATCAGAGGTCTACACTCCAAAACAAATACAAACAAAATATGCGAGGAATTGGCCAAGATCGGACACCAGGTAAGAACGATCAACAATTTAGCCAGATTTGACACTAAGCAACCACTACCGCTATTCCTAATAGAGTTAGAACCGAAAAGCAACAACAAAGAAAAATTTGAAATTAAAAAAATCTCAAACACAATAATCACAGTCGAGCCACCCAGACATAGAAAAGATATACCACAATGCATGCGGTGTCAACAATACGGACACACAAAAAACTACTGCAACAGAAGCCCGGCGAACACAAGCCAGCTACAAAGGCTGCGTAGTCAGAAAACAACTACAAAGCAAACTCTTCCCGCCGATTCGAAACAGGACACACAACAATTTCCACACGCAACAAGAAACACAGAATCTATGTCAGCACCAAATACACAGCATGTAATGAACAATAACCACACTAACACCAATACCGTCAAAAACCGAAGCTACGCGCAAATAGTCAACCGGTCGTCACCCCTAGATAATCAAGAATAGAACAACCACAGCAACGACGCTACAGAAATCAAAGAGTTAATAAAACATTCCATAAAAAACACCGAAATACTCACAAAAATGATAAGCGAACAAAACGAACTCCTCAGACAGCAAACACAGCAGATAACAGACATGTTACAATTACTTACTAACGTGATGAGCAAAAAATAAAAATAGACACGCTTAAAATAGCAACCTGGAACTCTAACGGCCTACAACAAAGGGCCCTAGAAACTAAAACATTCCTGTATAGCAACAACATCGATATACTACTCGTTTCAGAAACACACCTCACAATGAAAAGCTATATAAAAATACCGCACTACACCATATGCGACACCAAGCATCCTCCAGGGAAAGCACACGGAGGGATGGCAGTAGTAATAAAAAACATTAAACATCACCTACACAGTCAGGTCAGTAAGGAACATATACAAGCAACCACCGTTACCGTACAGACTAACAGCAACCAACTGCAGTTGTCAGCAGTATACGTACCGCCGCGACACAAAACTACAACGCAAATGTGGGAAGAGTACTTTCGACACTTAGGTGACAAGTATATTGCAGCGGGAGACTACAATTCAAAGCACACACTATGGGGATCAAGAATCACTACACCTCGAGGTAGAACCTTGGAAAAATACATTAGAAACAATAACCTCAATATATTATCCACAGGAAGACCGACATACTGGCCGACAGACCTGAGCAAAATACCTGACCTGCTAGACTTTGCAGTTACAAAGGGACTAAACGCAAATAAACTAAACATAGCACCCAGCCTCGAGCTTACCTCCGACCATACGCCCATAATAATTGAATACAGAAACAAAGCAATACTTTACAGCAGCACAGAGAAGCTATGCAATAAAACCACCAAATGGCAAATATTCAAAGAAATAATAGAGAGCAAAATCAGCTGCAACATCCCACTGAAAACACCTGAACACATCGATCAAGCAGTAACAACATTCACAGAAACTATCCAAGAAGCAGCAAGGGCAACCACTATACCTGAAACAACCAACAGACAAACAAAAACAGTTCCACTAGACATCCTCGAAAAAATTAGAGAAAAAAGAAAAGCGAAAGCAAAATGGCAAAAACAAAGAACAAAAGAAAACAAAAAACACCTAAACAAACTCACAAAAGAAATAAAAGACAAAATAAAAGAGCACAATAACAACGAGTTCACAAAGTTCATCGAGTCACTATCTGCTCACGAGAACTACAACTACTCCCTATGGAAAGCCACAAAAAAAATAAAGAAGACAATAAAACTGGTACCAGCAACCAGAAGAATGGGCAAGAAGCAACGAAGAGCAAGCTGAAGAATTTTCCAACCACCTATGCAACACATTCACCCCACACAACATCAACAACAGCAACCACAATAGCCATACGGACGAGGACGCGCTAACTACTAGTACACCAACTGACAATCACTACACCATACCCAAAGCAACAGCACAAGAAATCAGAAACATAATTGAGAAAACAAAAAATAATTAAGCACCAGGAATCGACCTAATTAACGGCAAAATCTTAAAAAACCTTCCGCCAAAAGCAATAAGACAAATCACAATAATAGTTAACGCAATACTAAGAATACAATACTTTTCAAAAACTTGGAAACTGGCACAAATCATAATGATACCCAAACCAGGCAAGGACCCACACGAAATCAAATCCTACCGACCAATCTCACTACTTCCGATGTTCTCTAAGATACTAGAGAAAATAGTTTACTATTTGGGGATAAACCCCATAATAGAGAAGAATCAACTAATACCGGATCACCAATTCGGATTCAGAAACAAACACTCCACAATAGAACCAGCGCACAGACTCGTCAATGAAATCTTACAGGCGCTGGAAACAAAACAATACTGCACGGCACTCTTTATGGATATCGAAAAAGCATTCGATAAAATAAACCACACTAGCCTACTTCAATCAATCAGGAAACAGTTCCCGGAGCAGAGATACCAATTAATCAAATCATACTTAAGAAGCTTCATAGTAAAAATCAAAGACACATACTCTGAAGTTAAAGAAATCAAGGCAGGAGTTCCGCAAGGAAGCGTCCTAGGACCAATTTTATACACATCATACACGGCCAACATACCAACAACTAACAATAGCAAAATACTGACATTCGCGGATGACACAGCTGTACTAGTCAGGCACACTAACCCTGCAACAGCAGTTACACTACTACAAGAACATATCGCAAAAATAGAAAAGTGGCTTCAAGCAAAACAAATTAAAGCAAACCCCGATAAATGCAACCATATTACATTCACACTGCGAAAACAGAAACCACCAAACATTGTACTAAATGGCACACACATAATACAAACAAGGCAAGTCAAATACTAAGAATCCAATACTTTCCTAAACTGTGGAAACTAGCACAGGACATAATGTTACCTAAACCAGGCAAAGAACCACACCAAACTGCATCTTACAGACCAATATCATTACTTCCTGTGTTTTCCAAAATACCAGAGGAAATAATATGCAACCGCATAAAACCAATAATATAGAAGGAAAAATTAATACCAGATCACCAATTTCGATTCAGAAACATACACTCCACTATAGAGCAAATGCACAGGCTCATTAAAGAAATAATACTAGCATTAGAAAACAAACAATACTGTACAGCCCTCTCTATGGACATAGATAAAGCATTTGACAAAATAAACCACGAAAGCCTACTACAAACAATCAGGAAACAATTTCCGGAGCAAATATACCAATTAATAAAATCTTACTTAAGCAGCAGAACCTTCGTAATAAAAATCAAGGACACATACTCTGAAGTTAAAGACATAAAGGCAGGGGTTCCGCGAGGAAGCGTCTTAGGATCAATACTATAGACAAAACATACCAACAACTACCAATAGCAAAATACTGACACTCACGGACGACACAGCTATACTAGTCAGGCACACTAACCCAGAAACAGCAGTCAAATTACTACAAGAACATATCACAAAAATAGAAAAGTGGCTGCAAGATAAACAAATAAAAGCAAACCCCGATAAATGCAACCATATTACATTCACACTGCGAAAACAGAAACCACCAAACATTGTACTAAATGGCACACACATAATACAAACAAGGCAAGTCAAATACTTAAGACTCCACTTAGATACACGACTCACATGGAAACAGCATATTAAAGCAACAACAGACAAAATACAGATGGCAAGGAGACAAATGTACTGGCTAACAAGTCGAAAATCCAAACTAAGCATAGAAAACAAACTAAAAATATATAAAATGGTCATAAAATCAATCTGGACGTACGGAATAGCACTATGGGGAACAGCAGCAATGAGCCATATAACCAAAATAGAGGCAACGCAATCTAAAATACTCAGAACAATAGTAAACGCGCCATGGTACGTTAGAAACGAGAACATTCGGAAAGACCTGGGAATACCAATGGTCAAGGAGGAGATTAACAGAAGTGCAAGAAGGTACAGAGAAAGAATACCCAAACAAATACAACGCACCCAAACCGGCTGGCAGCGGAAACGGTCGACACATCAAGCATAAAAAGAAGATTAAAAAGGAAACACCTAACAGATCTCACAAGGACATAACCTAACAAACACGATAATGGTACCCCGCTGGGGGTAGTCACCCACATGTTATATTAGTATACCGCTATAATATTTTACCAAATGTCCTACTGGACAAATTGTAAAAATTTAAATAAATAAATAATAAAAAAAATTTTGAAGAGCAGCATGGTACTGAGGAAGACATGACTCGTGTTCAAGAAATGGCTGTAGAATATGTAGAGAAGCAGTGTACAAAATGATTAAAAATAATAAAACATTTTGACACATATTTCATTACATCACGTGAGCAAAACCTATGTTACGTGGCGCAAGATGATCCGTGCGACGTCCTTCATTGTCGGACCGTCAAAACCCAAGCACCATTAAACAGGCCCTCAATAAATCTAAGGCCCCACCATAAAACTTTAACTTTTTAACGTCATTATTTTAACACATGTTTTAAGTTAATCCTTTTGTCCTGGAGGACTTTTTAAGCCTAGAAAGGTTTTCGGTTTATAGAGGGTTATTGGAAAGGTCCTTAGGCTTATTAGGCGCTCTTAAAAATTACGGAGACTGCGGGCAGTGACCTAACGGAAAAAGTGGATATTTATCTAACGGAAAATCCGGCTTTTTCCGGATTTTTTGTAAACAATGACACCCTCTAGCAAGGTTGGTAGGAGGTTTCCTTCTCCTCTCACCACTCATTAACATGACTGAAACCAATAGGCATCACATATCGTTACTCTCACCTTATTAACGAAAAGTGTGAGAAACGAATCCGCTTTCTTCGTTCAAGAAAACACACCCACACCGAGCTTTCCTCCGTAATTGCATGAGATCGGAACATCAGTCTCCTCTATTGCTACGTCAACTACAACAAGAAACTCAACTGTAAGGGCCTTGCTGTATTACCAAAGAATACTGTGCATGTGTATCGCATCTTCATACGCCAAATCGTCGTCTACGACATATATCATACGCAACGGCGTAAGTTCGTTGTATCAATTTGTTGAAAATATATAGTTTATAATCCTGTTAATCGCAGCGCTATATCACCTCAACCACCTCTATTATCTTAACGGAAATCAGGAGATCGATCTATTCGCGACGTCGATTATTATAATCGTAACGGGAATTTACGACTCCCGCTGATGTGTTTCCGCGCGATTACGTCTCCCCGCGATTGATTGAAAATACAACCTTAATTACACAATACCTAAAACAGTCCAGTTATGTAAAGTTTTCTACCACATATACAAAATACTATTAATATTGATACAGATAAAAATGAAAAAAGTAATAATAAATTGACATATTTACAATTTCTCTGATCTCAAGTGCGTCCTTTTTATTGATTATTCTGTAATGACAAAAACAGGAATATGTCTAATCAAAAATCTTTTAGTACGTTTGGGACGCAACTGCTCCATTGTGCAGCAGTAGTTTTAGCTAATCGATCGTTACAACCATGTCCGCGCTATTGACTTCTTCAGAGGTCTCGGCGACATTTGAATTGTGCCTGAAATTGTACAATTTGGTTTTGTAGGTACCCAGGTAAATACCCTTGTCCAAGAAGTCTTCGTTTTTGTACTTCCCGTTCGTGGTTATTATGTTTTGCGTCTATCTTCTTAAACATATTTTTTGAGGTAATCCATGCTGCATCATGAAGACATTAAATAATGTAGATTTATATTGTTTCGACTCGAGATCTCTACCGATTCATTTATGTGATGCTCTGTATGAAGTGTATCATCGATCAATTTGAAGAGAGACACGATTTGAATTTTTGGACGAACTACAAATTTTTAATAGTTAGTAGCCAAAATTGAGAAGCTAAATCAAAATCCGCGCGGTCACCGTCTACTTTTTCATAAATGTAGTCATAGACTATGGACATAAAAATATGGATCGTACCATAGGTCTATGGTTTATTCATCTCTGGATATAATGTTCTTGATTCGTGATGTATTCGCGCGTGGGTTGCCTCGTTGCTTATTGCCCCGGTGTAGCTGATTCCTCCATCTGGTTTAGGATCAGTTGCCTGCAGCTTGTGAAGCAAAAAAATCAGAGACTGTTGAAGAATTTTGAAGATAGATCTGTCTTATACTGTTCATTCTAAAATAAAACGATATATTTCATTAAGTTCCACAGAATAAATTATTGCGCCTATTTGCATGGTAAGATTTGCTTTCGAAAAGAAATACTATGTAAAAGACAAGTTGTGCGATAATAATAACCAAAAAGGGTTGATATTTCTAATTTCATAGTGTGCTTACTTCATAAATGAAATTTTGGGGGTGTCCTGGAGAAAGTACTTGTTACGTTCGGATACTGGCAAAGATTGCAATGCTCTCTGCATAATGTGCCTCGATTTTTAATAATCCTTCTCCACTATTAAATCATGTCTCGGGAATATGTTTAAACTTCCCAATCATGGTATTAATTGTTTTTTCTAATTCCATCTGCCTGCCAGCCACGACACGAACAGCCAACATGTGACTGTATATTTTCAGTGAACCGTTAGACCTCACTGCCTCTTGAGAAACATCATTTAATGAGTCAGGAATTCCAAATTTCGATTCTAAATTCAACTAAGCCTTCCAAACGTTTAATTTTTCCTTCTGTTCCCTGAAATTAGTCGTTTACACCGCTCTTGTCGCGACTGTTCTTACTTTCTCTATTTCTGTTGCTTGTAAACGGTATGCCGTATACTGTAGCCATACTATTGAACTGTCTGGATTAGCTAAAACTAATCTGTCGAACTGATCTACAGAATTTGATAACTGGTTATTGACGAGCGCTTCTTCTCTTTGACGAACTTCACGTTCCTTCTGTGTTTTCTGTTCTCAACGTTCAGCGGCACTTAATTTCTTATTTCTCAGTTTTGGCTTTTCTTCACAATCGCTAGATGACTCTTTAGGCTGGAGGAGAGTTAAATATCCTTGGCTTCCGCTCGTTATCGTCACCATTATTAACATTGTTAAGCGCATATCTCAAATCTTGTTTGGAAGGTTTGGTATATTTCAGTTTAATCTTTTCTTCTCCTGTTCGTTCAACACACGTTCGTTTTTCTCTGTTTCGTTTTTTATCTTTGGTACTTCTTGTAACTTTTCAATTGTTATTCTTTTGGCGACTACCATGTTCTCTTGATTTTGTTTCTTTCTTTTTAAGTTATTAATATCATCCGATTTCTCTTCCACACAATAATGGAAGATAGTGTCACGTAGAAAACACAGGAAATCACGAAATTAACGGATCATGTCTTGTGAATTTGAAGTGTGTAGGACGTAATAGATGCCAAAAAAAAAACACTCGGAGATATTTAAACAGTATATTTATCAACAATTCTCTCTTTCGACACTTTGCGTAGAACTCGCGATTACACTTGACGATTCGCAATTCTCGGTTACAACTGATAGACGATGAGTTAAGGTGGCGATTGAGCAAAGTGCGCGATATAAATTAAGATGATGACTACTCAAGGAACGTAGAGGAACTGTCCTTCTGTGACGATGACGCTGCGGAGGTGTGACTAAGGGTACGAGATAATCGGATTCGTTAAGGAAAGTTTTCCTTAGGAAAGTGAGGGAAATGAACGTCGCTGTTAATTGGTTAATTTCTATGTTGATGGTTGAAGAAGGATGCTAACCGCCCTCGAGAGAAAGTTGCTAGCGGGAAGCGTCGTCCTTGAGGAAAACAGATTTCCCGTATCTTCCCGCAGTAGGTGTTAGAGATTTAGGGACTGTTAGGATAAAGACTGTTTGTCTGTTTGAAGAACTTAACTAGTTAACTAAATCTTAAGATTTATAACAGGTCCTCAAGCTAGCTGAACATGTACTGTGTAGATGCATCGACGTCTGGTAATCGTCGCACCCGGAGAATAGGGTCTGCGTGTGGCGAGCCACGGGACAGAAACCGTTGGAATATTTACTGTCGAGTACCGCTACAACTATTTCTTTTTAAGGAGAACTATACTATTACCTCATACTTTTGTCAGGCAAAGCGTTCATCCCTTGACCGCTGCTACGTTCGGCGACTGGTTGTCGCCACGAGCCCAAGCTCATTATCACAAATCTCGAACAATTGTAATCGAGTTAAGTTATAGAGGCTAAAATATTGAGGGTTTTCCGATGAATTCCAAAGGAAGGCTCCGGTGTCCTTTCATCTCCGACATATATATTTTGTGGCATGCTTGTAAAATCTAGACATCATTCTTTTGGTAGCTTTTTATGATTGTATCACAATTTTAAGATTAATTAAACGAATATTTAATAATGATTTTAATATCGAAAGTAACGATTATTATACTACGAATTTTTATATGAATAGAGTATGTTAGAATATGTGAAACATAAGATCCGGTCAAGTAATAGGAACAAACGAAAAACAGTTTTGTACGAAGAAAAACAAGAAAGATATAAAGAATAACAGGCTTTGTTTTCGAGAAAATTGATCTTGGAAATCTGTTTGAAACATGTAAATTTGGTTAGTTACCGATTAAGCAGAGGGAAGTTATTCGACGTGCAAAAATAAGAGAAAAATGTGGAATAAGATCTTTCCATATAAAGCTTCATTTTCAAGAAAAACGAATTTCTTCGTGCTCAGTTGATAACACTGTTCAACACGTAATTTTGCAACCTTCAATTTCTTTTACCACCGTTCCTGGTATGCCATCTACACCAACCGCTTTATTCCGGTTCATCTCAGCTCCGGCATCCAGTAGCGCTTCCTTCGTGATCAAGCCCTCGCTGACACTAATACTCCCGTGGGTTCTACTTATATTTCCCCTCGGTCTCGTTAAGAAAAGCTACGTCATGATAGCCCTGTACGCCCTTCGCTATGGATCCCTGCCCAACGAGGCACAGAACTCCTTTCAACCCTTCTCCTTGTTGGTTCGAATCAGTTTCCTCATCTGCCTCTTCTTTTTCCGCAACTCCTAAATCCACTGTGCCGCGTCTCCAGTTCCTCTCGCCATTGCTCTCTAGCTCTTCTTCTCGTCGTCATCACCTCCTTTCTTAACTTCATCGACTGTTCACTCCGCCAATAATTATGATTTTTCTTGCTCATCGGAGGATAAACCCTTTTTAATTCGGAGGTACATGAGGTTTCCACTGTAACAGCATACATCGAGCCCTCCTGCATAGATGTCCCTCGGTACATGTTACTAAGCTTTCCTAATTAACCATTGCCACCAGGTGGCCCACTTAGCCAGATTGACACATACCATTTCATATTGAATAATACTTCACTTCATACATGTAGATGGCACCACTCCTTAATGTATCATAAAGCCCCTAAAGAAGGGGCCCGCTTACCTATTGGCAACCGTATGACACGTGCGCGTCTCATCACGTCGTTCAAATTATTATGTGAGCCCTACTTCCTACACTCCATTGCATATAAGCATTTGCATTTGCATTTCCCCTATCCCATCAACTCACAGTTGACCCTAGTGACAAGAAAACCTCACCTTGCCCCAATGCTACCACCCACATGTATCTTCTTCAATTCATCGATCTACTAATATTCATGTGCCAATCCAGCAGGTATTAATCGTGTCGAAGCCACCCAAAGGGCAGTGTTAGTGTATTATTGTGTTCCATCGTGTGCAATTGCATTCTCTATCATACTTCATAATCTTACCATTTAAATCTATTATATTAATTATCATCTCGAAGCCAATATTAAATACTGTTGCGTTGAAAATTAATACAAAACCATTCTCGTTATTCAATTAAAAGTAAAATAAATAACGACTAAAACAAAAACAAAACACGATAAACAGACTTAGCGTGATGAGTTATTGTTATTAAAGGCGTTTTTAATCTTTCCATTCTTAACCATTAATTTAATAGTTTGTAATTAATTAATTAATTAATTTGTAGTTATGAAGCTATAATAACTCATCAATAAATGCGAACAACCAACGTCCTTTCGAATTATCTACAACAACGTACTCACGCATATTAAACATTTACTAATACGTTATATACATTAATTTATTACTTTTTAAATTATCTACTGTTTCCTATTAATTCCTTTCTTTCTAATTCCACTCTCTAATTCTTTCACTGTTTTCCATTATGAACTGACTTTATCTGATGAGTCATTATAGTTCCAAACATATTTATCCTAAGCTATTGTATTTAAATTACTTAAGGTTGAAAATAAATTTCTTCTTAAAACTTTATATTTATATAGTTCTTCAATTATATTATGTAGTATTCTACGTAATACTCCTTCATTATATTACCACTCTTTATTATATTTTATTGAACTCTGGCTTCTCCTAATTCAATTCTAATTTTATTTCCTTTTAAAGTTTTATCATTTAAATTGAGATTCGTAATTGCATTTTCTATAGATACTCGACTTTACCAACTCCTCTTCATATTTTAATTCAATAATTCAATAATTTATTGCCTTATATTCTTTGATATTGTTCATCTATGACTCATCACGCCACGATTATCGAGCATTACACTTCTTGTTTCTCTCACATTTAACATTAGATCCTCCAATTATTCCATTTATTTTTGTTCAGCGAAGATATTACCATTTAATTATACCCAAACATATTGTAACTCACTCACTCGATCATAATCCACGTCGACTCCCTTGTAATATACACCCTTTTTTTTTTATTAACGTGGAGGAAATCCGCACTGACACCAGGTCGCTTCTGGGGAAAAGCGGCGTGGTAGTGCCGGACTCCAGCCGACTAAAACCTCCACGATGACCGCCCCAGCTGCGATTGAAAGGGGCCCGGGAATTGGTGTGAGCGATACACCGCCCCCCCCCGCCTAATACCACCGCTTGATGGAGCCATGTATCATACACCCTGATATTCACTTAATACTATTCCACTCACACCAATTCTCCTATCACCTCATCCCACTTCACACCCCTTACAATTTATCGTAATAATTCATTGCACTTCCCTCCCCCTTTGTAATCCATTGTAACCCATTGCAATTTTGTTGAAATTCGCACAAGCATACTGTATTTTCGACCAGTCGTGGGGAGACGCTTTTGCTAGGAAATGCGTCAACGGAAGTCGTAAATTCCCGTTACGATTGTAATAATCGATGCCGCGAACAGATCGATCCCCTGATTTCCATTGAGATAATAGGGGTGGTTGAGGTTGTATAACGCTGCGATTAACAGGGTTATAAAGTATGTATTTCCAACAACTTTACACAAGATAATAACGCCGATGCGTAAGAGGTAAGTGAAGAATAAATGGATTGCTCTTAGATGAGAGAATCAGTGTAGAGACGATGATTGATCTAAAGACAGAGCTCGCGTCCTGGTAGATATGTTGTCGTCGACGAAGTCTTGAGATGTTGGGTATGTTAGAATGGAGAGTTAACTGAACTTCCGCTCTCATGTAATTACGGAGGAAAGCTCGGTTTGTAGGTATTTTTTGAACGAAGGAAGGGGATTCGTTGTTCACACTTTTCGTTATGAAAAGTGAGGGTAACGGTCCGCGATGCGGCTTGATTATAACCCACGTTAATGCATAAAGGTATGAGGAAGAAGCCTCCTACCAACGTGGCTCATGGGTGACCTTGTTCATGGGAAAAACCAGCTTTGTCGTTAGACAAACATTCGTTTTTCCCATTAGGTGACTACCCGCTCTCTCCGTAATTTTGAATAGCGTCTAATAAACCTGACGACTTGTCTAAGAACCAGCCATAAACCGAAACACTTATAGGATTAGAAAATCCTTCCGGATAAGCACATTAACTTGAAAACATGTGCTAACAGTTAAATTAAAAAGTTAAGGTTTATGGTGGGTCCTTAGGTTTATTGAGGACCGGAATGACGGTACGTGGACCATAGGCTGCCAGGCATTGTCGTGACCAGTTTCGACCATTTTGTTTATTGACGGTCGGACGAAATGCGTCGTCTCCAGGTTTTGCGTGGCGCGTATCCCAGGATGGGAAAGTCCCTGGAGCGAATTATATACGCTGTGCCGCAAGGGTTTCAATACAAACGGTCGTACAATATCGCCTGATACGTCGTAATCAGGAAAACGTATCTTCCTTAATTGTAATGCGGATGTATCGGACTTGATGATGTTGCGCAGCTCGGTGTCGTTTTCTTGCGCTGCGGCGAGAGTTTTATGGTCCACAGATTTCCCTATCGCTTCGATGCGAGATAGAGCGTCGGCTACATTATTGTCCAAACCTTTAATGTATCAGATGTCGGTCGTGAACTGTCCAATGTAGTCAAGATGGCGAAATTGTCGCGGTGAACATTTGTGTAGATATTGATTGAACGCGCACATGAGGGGTTTCTAAAGCGTTTAACTGCGGTGTACAGAGCAAGAAGTTTGCGGTCATATGCTCTATATTTTTTCGCTGCGCGGAGGTCAAGGATTTTGTAACAAATCTTAACGACTGCCATTTGTCGTTTACGCGTTGTTGTAGTACTGCTCCTATGGCGTAATCGGATGCGTCTACCGCGAGGCTGACGGGCCCGCCTGGTATCGGATGCGCTAGTGTCACACGCTCAGTAATGTCACATGTTGAGAAGCAGTAATAGGGTGGACAAAACATACTGCATGCCACAGCTATCGATACAATAACCAGATAGTAACGGAATAGCCGTCTCTGATATACACTCGGGGATAATCCCTACAGGGGGACTAAAACCTCAGCATAAAAACCTTTCCAAATTAGCGCTCGATATCTTTTTTATTATAGCACTCTGAACCCTCACTATTTTGGATTCGTACAATAAATTTTACTACTGTTAGGTAGATGATACATTTACACTGTACATGTGAATGTGTGTGTAAGCGTCAGAGGGCGTCCAGGTATCAGTTGAGACAAAGACGATTCGAAGCTGTTAGAAGAATCTGGTGGGGTCGGTTGACAACAAGCGTGCGTACAAGAGGGTTATCGAGGTCTTCGGAGTGTAATATATGTCGGAGATGAAAGAACACCGGAGCCTTTGGAATTTTGGATAATCTCGCAACATTGTAACCTAGAGTCTACTATAGCTGGAATTAAACAATTGTAGTTATTCAATCCGATTGTAATTGTTTGAGAGTTATGATAGTGAGCTTGTGCTCGAGGCGACAGCTAGTCGCCGAACGTAGCCGCGGTCACGGGATGAACGCTTTGTCTAACAAAGACATGGAGTAATTGTATAGCTCTCTTTAAAAATTAAATAGTTGTAACACACGGCAATAAACATTCCAACGGTCTCTGTCCCGTAACTCGCCACACGCAGACCCTATTCTTCGAGTAAGATGATTGCCAGATGTCGATGCGTCTCCGCAGTACATGTTCAGCTAGCCTGAGGGCCCGTTACAAATCTTAAGATTTAGCTAACTAAAGTCCTTCAAACAGACAAACAGTCTTTGTCCCAACTACGGGAAAATAGAGGAGACCTATTTTTCAACGAGCGGCGTCTCCCACTAGCAACTTTCCCTCGAGGGCGGCTAGCATCTTTTTCTAACCACCGATAGGGAGATTGACCAATTAGCAGCAATGCCAATTTTCCTTACTTTCTGAACGAAGGCTTTTCTCGACGAATCCGATGATCTCGTGTCCTTAGACACACCCCATTATAGTTCTTCTTTGTGGCATCATCGGGACGGAAACTCACTCTCTCGCTGCGATCTCATCGACGAAAAGGTTGACACCTTACGGTCAGTGAATATCACCAAAGAATCTGACATAGAGTACGTACACCTACCATCCCGTTGGCTGCGTATTTGTTAGTGAACCTAAGACCATTGTCACTAGTGTTGCAAGTGTGTGATCATCGTCAGTTTGCGTCAACTCTGTAACCTTTTTGTTTGTGTCAATAAAAGTCACTTCCGTGGTCTAAGAAGATGGATAGCTTCAGTGAAGAATCATTACCTACCCCAAGTCCTCACCGTGATAGCGACTCGAGCCCGGACTCGGATCGTGACTCGACATGTCAATAGGAAAGGATGTACTTACTCTTAATAGGTGTGTACCCCTACGAGGTAAGACTTGGGCGAAGTGCGGTGATGTGTGAAGAAGGTTTCGATTTTAGGAGGTAGAACAGGATATCCTGAGAAGTGGAGTTTTATATTAAATTATATTAAAGTTATATTAATTTTATAATAGTAATATTATTATTATGGCAATAAACATTGTGCAGGTACGATGAAGTTTAGCGTTTTTTACCTATTTAACAGCAGATAGTTTATTGTAATTGACTATAGAGTTTATACGATTAATTGTTTACTAATATCGACTACAGAAGGAGGTTTTTAACTCTCCATATATCTATCAATGTTTATGTGTTTTATTAATTATTACTTGGTTGTAAGCATATATGAAGGAGGTACTTACTTGCTTTTACTAATGTACTTACTTGAGAGGTAAGTCTTGGCTTGCGTAGTGTTTAGGGAACGAGGTTTTTGATATCTAAAAATTGACTTTGAATTATTATTCATGAAGTGGATCTCGCTAGGATATCTATGCTCATTTTAATAATGGACCATTGTTACTTGATTTGTAGAGAGAGTTAGTTTATATTTAGTTTTTATATGTCGGAGAACAGTCAGGAACAGGGTTGTGGGCGTTTGATAGACCTCCCTTGGAGTTGGCCATCGTTGTGTGATAACGAAGATACGGCCTGATGCTACGAGTATGGACATTACCGATTCGACAATCAACAGCGGTGGTTGGGCACTTGTGATGTTAGTGACGTTGGTCTTAGGTCCGATGACGAATCCACGGTCAACGGGATGAAAGATATACTTGCTCTAACTCAAACTCACTGATCGTCAGGCGCTGCTCCCTTCGTCGGTGGGATCTCAGGAAAGAATGAATTTTCGTTTCAATGATGCCACAGAGGAAAACTATGATGGGGTGTGTCTAAGGACACGAGACCATCGGATTTGTCGAGGATAGCCCTCGTTCCGAAAGTAAGGGAAATTGACGTCGCTGTCAATTGGTCAGTTTGGGACAAAGACTGTCTGTCCGTTTGGAAAATCTTAATTGCCGGAAAAACCCAGGTTTTGTAGCGGGTCCTCGGGCTAACTGGATTTGTGCTGTGTACGTGCCTCAACATCGGGTATTCATTGTCCGAAGGAACCGTTGGAATGTTTTACTGTCACGTACCTCTATTGGTATTTCTTTTAATGAGGGTCATACTATAACTCCACACCTTTGTTAGGCGAAGCGCCCGTCCCGTTGACCGCGGCTACGTTCGGCGACTGGTGGTCGCCTTGAGCCCAAGTTTATTATCACAAATCGCAAACAAGTACAATTGGGCAGGATGACAGCAGATTGTTTAATTACGACTGTAAACTTTAATTACAATTTTACGGATTTTCCCGAAGTTCCAGAGGGAAGGCTCCGGTGTCCTTTCATCTCCGACATATATGTTTGATTCTACTTACTATATAATGACAATAAATTTATATTTTATGTATTTATGTATATGAGGTACTTACTTTGAGTGATAGTGATAAATTGATGATGGCATGTGTCTAGCGAAGGAGGTTTTGATGCCTGTAAGCAGGCCTCGAGTTAGTTTTGTTAAGAGGATTATTATATTCTCTTGTTTGATTTTGACTATGTGATTGTTATGTTACGCTTTATGCTTTATATTTATTTTGTCTATTCAAATAGATGTACTAGGAATGATGTACTTACTTCTAATAAGTGCGTGCTCCTACGAGGCAGAGAATTGGGTGATGAATGTGTTGAGGAGCAAAGAAGGAGCTGATCTTAGAAAGTAGAATGAAGAATTATCCTGCGAAGAGGAGTTTATTTTAATTATATTATTATATTAATTGACATTGAGTAGGTATTATGGAGTGTAGAGTATTTTTACTTATTTATTAGGATACTGTTATTATAATCGACTTTTGATTTTAGAGTTGTACGATTAAATTGTGTTATTAATAATTGACTAGAGAATAAGGCTTTAACTTTCCATATATCTATCAATGTTTGTGTGTATTATTAATTATTACTTCGTTGTAAGCATGTATGCAGGATGTACTTAGTTGCTTTACGTACTTATTCTTACTTGAGAGGTAAGCCTTGGCTGGCGTAGTGCTAGGTGAGCGAGATTTTTCGATATCTGAAAGTAGATTTGAATGATCATTTAGTAAGTGGACCTCATTATCATATAATATATATTTTATTTATTAATGTACTATTAATATGGTACTATGAGATTTATTATATATTAGGCTATTTTACTATAATAGGTGACTATGTATTAGGTATAGTTATTATGTTTTAATAATTGACTAGTGATATAAAAGTATGGAGTTTGGTTTTTGTCTATAGTATTATAAGGGATGTACTTACTTTAAGAGGTTGTGATATTAAGTGGGTTGCTTACTTACTGATTTAATTTATTTAATGGTTAACTATTGATATATAAGGAGGTAGTACTTACTTCAAGAGATAGGGTTAATTCGAGGATGGTCTAACGTCATGCGAAGGAGGTCTTGATGCCGGTAGTGATAAACTAGTTTGCGATCGTTAGTGCTTTTAGCGGTGATTGATATGTTTATTAAGTGGTGAATTGCTGGTGGACGTGAGCGCACCAAGCCTGAACCTCACCGAGGGGCGCGGCGGGCCTAGCGCGCTTCGCCAACGCCACACGGAGTTCCCAGGCGATCACCCATCCAAGTACTCTCCGTGTCCGGCGCTACTTAACTTTCGTGATCTGACGGGAACGAGTGCACTCAGCGCGGCCAGGGCGTTGGCATTTCTATTTTTTACTTAACATGTTTGTAAGTAGTTGTAGCATGACTGTAATTTGTTGTGTTTGTTGTCTGAGTACTGCATTTTGCTCACATATTTTTGTTGACTGCAGCGTCGTTATTGTTGTTGTTTTGATTTTGGTTGTTTAAGGGTGGTGTTTAGTTAGTTACTTGTGCATAACTTCGGCTACCAAAGGTGTTGATGGGGTAGAACTGATGCCGATGGAATTTGACGAAATCGTTATTGTGTTTAAATGTTACATTCGTCCATTAATTGTCGTAGAATATCGAGACTACGTGATAAGTAACACACATTTTGAGTCGATCCGTTAATTTTCCCACGATCAATCTATCAAGTTACGAGACGAGAAATTTTTAATTTATAATAAAAATGTATGAGATTACGCTTTTTCGATGTACGCTTTTTCGAAGATCTGTAGCGCAAAGAACAATTCTCTCTCCAACGGTTTCTTTGATACATATTATAGCATCGCCGGAATACTGTTTACGAAAGGCCGACGAAACACATACAGTGTCGCGATAAAGCGTAGGTGCCGACGGGCCGAAAGTGTCGGGAAACTTCAATAGGCCTAATGGCCCACCGATATCCCTTTGGTCCTTCCGTAAAATAATCGGAAGAAGGCGTATATAACCAAAATAGCAGACGGTTACGAACACGTGCGTAGCGGGGATATTGAAAGATGACAAAGGGAAGAAAATTATTACTGGACGTCTAGGTTACATCATCGAGAACACAAAAAGGAAACAAATATGTCCTGACCATACAGGATCTATTGACCAAGTGCTCCCTTAAAATTCCTACTGTAGCGGTTCATGGCCATAAAGAAAGTTCCAGGGCTCAAGCGCACGTACTGGCCTGTGAAATGTGACGTCCGAGGTCAGGACGTCGTCAAAGAATAGACCCTATGATTTACAATAAAGCGCAAGTGCTTTCGATAAAGGAAACTGATTCCCTATCCCAGAAGAAAACATTCTGTTTCAGGCACCTCGGTATCCTATATGAATGGCAACGAGGAAAGGCTAGAGAGACGCAGAGAGATACAACTGATCAGTGAAGTCGAGTAAACGGTGAGTATGCGAAGAACAATACCAGTACGGCCCAGGTAACGCGTGCTGGTAAAACTATCAGGTCTTCCACGTATAATTAATAAACTCATTGTTAAATCAATCCGCGGAGTATTTCTTTGGCACCGTACACGTCCTACCACCTCACTGATAAAATCGAAAATAAAATCTAAGGAATATTACAACAGACGGATCAATAAACAAAATTTCAAAATGGTAGATTTGTTACATTTAATGAAAGAACTTAGTAGAGGGAAATCTCAAACGGATATACAGAACCTCATAAAGTTCCCAATATTTTCAAGTACCATAATATTGAAATCGAAGTAAAAGGAATGCCATGGTCAATACATATAAATAAATTAAAATTAACGCGCTCGCAATAGATAGTGACGAGCATTCAAACAGGCGGACCAAACACAACAAACAAAAGCAACACGTTAATAATGAAAACTTTTCCTATTATATACAGTACGGGCATCGTTTTTTATGAACAAGAACAAGGAGAGGAACTCTACGGTCCTTGGGATGGCGAACTTCCTGCCTATCACCCGGAGGTGTATGGATAATTACTCACTTACTGTTACCAATTACTCCAACACGCTTATTAAAATATCTTCGACCGTATCATTTGTCAAAACTGTTATTACAATGTAGATGAAATGCCAAAAGCAAAAAGGAATCGTAGACGTAGAGGCTATAATCCAGAATGATCGAGCTCTGTATACGACTGTTAAACTCGATATTTTGTTATCGAACTCACGATAAGAATAAATATAATGACCGAGCCCTTCTCGCTGGGGCATTCGATTGTTGCATATTCACTACCGTAATCTCCAGGTCGCATTGACAAATTTTGAACAGATGTTACGATAATAAAATGAGCCGTGACACTTTAACAATTTATGATTTTACAATCCGCGGGAAAATAACATACTCAATATTCTGATTTGTGACTCAACAAAAATAAAGAAACACATTTATACGTCCTCTGTACTGCATATCTCGTTGAACATGTGGAAAATCGCTAGTAGCACATAGATTATGAAGATACATTTTGCTTGTTATGATATAGTAATCCTACTTTTTCAGCACTGTATCATATTTGGATTTAGGCTTGAAGAACGCTTCTACTTTACTAGTGTTGCTGTTTTTAAGATCTGTTTCTCGTAGTAGGTCTATAGAATTGTATTATATATTCAATATTACTTTATGAATATATTATGAAAATTATGTAAGAAAATTTAAATAAAAGGCAAATTTGAGGTAACAAACTGATAGAGCATGTTATATAAAATATGTTGTAAAACGAATAAACTCACTTCACTTCACTTTTCGTTCACTTTTTATAACACTTCGTGCTTTGCTTTTTTGTAAAATGTTTCGACGTATTCATTTTTTTATTATTTTTATGCAAAATTATGTTATTCTGCCAGAACTTTGTAATTTAATTCTCTCAAGTTAACTTACTGTTTGAAACTGACTCCCTTCTGCGAAAACATTTTTTGACTAAATTTACCCAGATATTTTCTGTATCCAATACTCAGATCCGATGAATATTCGGAGCAGTTCAAGGCTTGAATTTCGAAAGAGGTCCCGGTGCACCTTTATTAAGCGTCAAGTAGGCCAAGGTGAAGAAATTTACCTTTATATATGATAAGAGAGTTTATTATGCAGATCTAACAGAGTAACGGTACAAAATGTTACAGAATGATTCAAAGTATTACAAGAGACTGCGTCAAAATATTTTAACAGATTGATTCGAGCGCTTATTTTGGGGGGTTTTTATATCGTGCTTTCTATACTGTGTGACACTATCGTGGGGTTTTAGTCGGTAAGTCCGACACTACCCCGACAGTGTCCATGAGGATCTCCCCACGAAAAAAAAGTTCAAGGCTTGAATATTTTTAGAAAAATAATAATTTCACTGATCTTAGTATTAATTTCAGTGATTTCAGTAAAAATAAATGTAATTTTCAGTATTACTAACAATTTGTTTTATCCCCTTCCTACCACATTTTGAAATACAAATTTTTAAACCTAAAGTTCAATCTAACAATGAAGGTCATCATCGAGGTTGATACATGTTCCAGTTTCGAATATACATCAAAAGAAGTATTTCCTTTCTTAAGTTGAGGTCACAATAAGCATCTTCAATCAGCATTTTATTCTTTTGTCTTAATGGTGAAAACAAGTGATCGAAGAGATAGTACGCATCAAAATATAATACAATATGCTCAAATATACTACACAACCTGCTACAATATACTGCAAGAGTAATTGAGACCGAACACGGAAGACCAGGAACGATAGCGTCATAAGCAGCTTGTTCCTTTTTGTTCTTTATTTGGAGTTTTAGATTTCTTCCCTTACAATAAGTAGCTCTTTGTGATCTATCTGTTTCCTCTCCTTTTTCCATCTACTTAGGGACTCATTTTTTGGAATCCGCGGACACAGTACGTAATTGATCTTCATCGAGCAATCTTGTCAATACGCATCGTCATTTGCCACTCCCTCATTTGAAGAGATTTGATGATAGTATTCCTATTACGGCATGTATATATTTCATGATATGGAGCAATATCATATGATGGTAATAAAAATTTCTCGAACGATAATCCATTTATTTATATTTTTCAATATCTGTCCTTACGATTGCGTATTTATTTGTTCCACGTATCATATTTATCCATTTGCATAACTGTAGGTGACATTTTTTTAAACAATTTTGCTAATATTTCATAACTTTTTAATTCATATTTCAAAGTGGTAACAGGTGTTTCTTTCTTTTCAAGTCTCCTCCATATCGGGCTTATTTCTAGTAGCCACGCTTGCTTACAAAGCAATTTTATATCTGCACAAGAATATCTTTCAGTACATTTTACTATGTGGTTTACAATATCTGTATTTTCTAATAAGTGGTTGCTAAGGTATAATTTGAATATACCAAGTCGAGCAACTTCATTGGGTAATGATACGTATATTTGCTTTTCGAGACGCCTGAGTAAAGCTGCATCAATGCCCCTAATAACATATTTACAATAAATATTATCGTTCTATTATACTAATAATAATGAAGGAATACTTCAAACAACACAATAACATATTTGGAATTTGGAGAAATATTACGATATTTTCTACTTAGAAAACATTGAAATATACGTGATATACGTACCAAGGGGAATTAGTTGTAGCCAGAAGAACTACATTAGAATTCTCATTAGACACTAATCCATCCAATCTAGAAAGAAGTTCTGACCTGAATCTCTTTGCAGGTTCAGACAATATACAGTCTCCTTTATTTGTGGCGATCCAGTCAATCTCGTCGATAAAAATAATTGTAGGCGAATGACTATAGGCAAGTTCAAATAAAACCTGTTCAGTTTAACAAATGTATTATTCATTAAATATTATATTCGAAATTCCTTAAATTCATTGCCTCATCACGAATATGATATCATTTCGTTTTCCAAACAACTATTCTATTTATATATAAATGACGAAAAATAAAATCAAATCTTTTTATACCTAGAATCTCTCCTTCATAGACAAAGGAACAAAGAAACTTACATAGACAAAGCAACTTACACGTATATACTTCTCGGAATCGCCTCTCCATTTGCTGACCAATGAGCTGGCAGTTATGTCAAAAAAAGGTGCAATGGCATTCTGTCGCGACTGCCTTCGCTAACTTCGTTTTCCCTGTTTTGTATATTTCTTGTAAACACGTACAGAAATGAAAAGAATACGAGTATCTTACCTGTACCAGGTGGGCCGTACAGCAAAATACCTTTCCAGGGGGAAAACGGGCCATCAAAAAAGATATGATACTTAAGGGGATACACAACGGCCTCCTTAACAGCGGTTTTACATTCCTCTAGGCCTATAACGTCATCCCAATGTACATTTAATTTGTTTACTATGATCTCCTGCGACGATACAAAGATAAAATGGCGTCTTCTCTATATTAAGTAAGTGTTACGTAATTTGATATTTGAAGCGTTACTGAAATCACGTCATTGTCGATATACGTTGGACGGTTTATCGACGGGAATTTTATCGTTTAAAAGCTTTACGATACGTATATTAATCGAAAATAACTTACGCATGAGATGTCCTCAGCAATCTTTCGTAATTCCGGATTATCTGAATAAAGCTTTGCAATGCATTTCAATATCTTCGATTGCATGGATTGTTCCATTGGGACGTTAAATAGCTCTTCTGATGAACGTCCATCACTCTCATTGGGGAATATTGACGTCACTGTCATTGCGAGATTAATATGATTCGCATTATCATCAGTTATCTTCTGCTGTAGATTCGTCTCTTTCACAGGCTCACTTCTCGCTTGTTTACTAACAGATTTGGCTTTTGTCTCAATACTTCTACAAACACTGGATCATATTGTAATACGATACGTTGAATACGTTGAATACCGTTTAATATCGTTAAATAATTTAAATTCTTACGTTTTGCTTGCATTTGTCACTTCCCTCGTCATTTCCCTTCCAGTTATTTTCTTACACAATATGGGATATTTTTGAAATTTCATCTTGTAATAATTTTCATACTCTGCAACGATAATTTCCAAATCGATGTTGTCGCAAACCCGATGTTCGGGAGATAGACGAGCTTCCCGGAATAATACATCGCTAACGTCTATATACATAAAAAAATGTAGTTTTTAATTAATTATAGTTTTTAACTAATTAAAAATATTTTTCGCAATGACTGAACACTATAAGATAACCATCAAACAACTGTTTTATCTCTCGGTAAGACAGGCAAAAGAATGTATTTACTATATAAATCCTCGAAGATAATTTCTTGTCTTCTGCTTTTTAATTTCCAATTTTTAGATGGATAAGAATAATTTGAATTTATACTTCATATATTTGTTTATAACTAGTTAATCTACATAATCGATTGAGTTATTCTTAACTACTGAATTACCGATGTCGAATTTTCAAATTTGGTTTCGCCTTCTCTTTCCATGATGTCCACTGATTTCTATTTCGATTGGTCACTGACACTATTCAAAAGAATTGGAACTAGGAATATATTTTAATTATAATATACTCACCCATTGTGTTCCAAATAATCACATACAAGGTATAATATGTTCCGATGACGTTCCGAAATACGACTCTCCTCCTAATGCAACATGGATATAGAAAGATGGATGCAACATGGAAATAGAAAGAGAACACCATGTATAGATACTTCCTGTCCATGTTTAATCAGGCATGCACACTAGTGGACACTGACGCTGCTCGTATACCGCTGTTACATATTTCCTGTACAAGTGCGCGTCATTAGACAAGGACGGAACATCCTCTCTCTACTTCTCTATCGCGTTTTTAGTTCGCTCACGCGCTCTGTACTCATATCTATTACATTTCCACCATAGGCAGCGGCCGTGCAGTGACTTACAAAAGTTCCGAACGGTTCCATCCTGGGCGGACGGTTAATTGCGTTCGGTACTTCGAGGCAGGAAGGTGAGTGCAGAATCGCTCCTCTTAGTACTCTTATTAGAAGTGTTATCATCGAATATAAGTTTTTTCAATAAATTCTTATCGTTTTACAATCTTTCTAGAATACAATGACGTCAGCAATCGATCATTTTCGCGAATTTATTGTAAATTAATTGGGGGAATATCTGGAGTTCTTTATCGGTTTCGACTGTAAAATCAGCAACTATTCGAATTTTTCATTCATAATTGTGACATTTTCGACACTTCCGTTGCCAAGACCCTCTTGAGAGATTTTTGGCACGTTCCATCACCCTTGTTAAACGAGTGCACATTGGTGGATATATTGATTTTAAAAACCAATACGTGTACGAGATTTATTATCTCACTGGGACAAAGAAATCCGTTTTATTCGCGAATTTTCCGTGTTTCTTCTTAATTTTCGTGAGTGTCTGGCGCGGAGCATTATTTGAATGAACTTTTCATCGTTCAGATTATATTTCGTTTAAAAAGATTGAAATTGATGTCGAGAAGAAATGAAACAAGGTGCTCGGGCATTCCATCGTTTCCCGGGGAAAGAGAAATATGAAAAAAACGGTCGTTCTTCCTTCTGCCATTTTCGTCCATTACCAAAATGGTATGACCCAAATGTCCCGGGCCGTGAATCAATCAAGCGAATTTTGAATAATTTTTGAATAATATCCAGTTAATAATTTGTGAAACAAATTAATTTCATTTTATTGTTGGAAACAAATTAGTTGGATTTTTCTTTCTTTAGCAGTTTTCGCCGGAGTTGACCTGACGTGCTACTTCAGTTTCCATCATCGCTTCTCGAAACTTCCAACGTCCTTGGTGTTGGAGTCTCCTTGACCAGGTGAGTACATAGCTTCTAGATACTCGTCGCTGTTCATCCTTACGAGCCTCTCGAGAAAAATCCGCAGTTAATATTCTGCTAATCCCTGCTGCTTTTAAAGACCATAAGTAGTCGTCCGTAAGGTTTAAAAGATTTCGAGTAGATTTGTATTACGTATTTTATCTTCTAATTTTTAAAGAGAGGGTCGTGTTTAATCAATAGAAAATGACGAAACTGTAATGGGACATTATTATCAAATATTAAACGTGGTTCCACTGGGTACTTTTATGGTCTTTGCGAGATATATATGCATTATACGTTGCTACTAGCAACGCGTAGCGATGAACGATGGAGAGCAGTACCTTCGTTATCTCGTCTCGGTTGTGTACATATCAGTAATGCACAGTACTCGTACTAAATATCTTACAAATTCCATACAGATTTTCAGATTAGTTTCGAATAATACCAACACGACCATGATAGTCACAGTACAGTATTAAATGGTGCCACTATGCATAATACACTCCTAAAATGTTTCTACAAATATATTTGTCCGAATATTTTTGTCAGCTACTATATCCTAACCACGGTTTATTAAACAATATATAGATTTAAAAAAGAATATATAACGACATTACTTGTTTAGGCTAGATTGGTTTAACTTGTATAGTTTTAGTAACTGTGTAAGATCAAACAAGAACTTATCGTTAGTTTGGCGAGATCTGATTACACGAAGCAACATAATTGCTTTGAAACTCAGGACAGAAAACAATGTCAACCGGTAGACGCGTTTGTCTGGTGAACGTGTAACGCGTGAATAATAGATAGCGACAATCACGCGAACGCTAGTTACAGCTGACTTGGCTTACATTGTAGCATTCAAACTAGAGTATACGAGCCGTAAGCACTATTGAAAGTTCAAAGGCCGACTAGTGAGCTTCATCCTATCTCATTTTTTAATCAGGCGATGGATCGACGAATCGTATTGATTTCGAGGATTATTATAATTCTGTGGAAATTTTAAAGCGTGGTTTGTCTAATCTTGTCTCGTTAGCTACAGACTCTTTGGCGAGCAGCCTGAAACTTGATCCAGTTTCGAGAAAATGAAAAATTCGTTTCTTCTCTTTGCTTCCCTGTTCCTTCTTTCCTCCTTTTTCCCTTTTTACATCGCGTTAGGACCCGTTAAATAATATTGACTGCCGTGGACGCTGGCTGAGAAGTGCACTTTATAACTAGCTTTAAAATCACTGACGTCGATGAGGACAAAGGTAAGTTAGAGGGTCATTTATCTGAGCTGGTGTTATTCGACCTGAACCCTGCAGCTTTTCAGAGTTTCTTTCGTTTTTCTTTTAAGAGCAGAGATGTTAACTGGTCTCTTGTTACGTGTAAGAAGTATGTACTAAAGCTTATTTATCACCAATTGGTTGCTCAAAGTCGAGATATACATACCTATATTATATTAATACGTTACAGAAGATTACGCGTTAGTTAGCTTATGAGAATTTATAGTGTGTCACAGATCACAAAAGCAGAATGACTACTTTTTCATAAACGATATATGTATATGAATTGAAAGTTTAACTATTACGTCACATACTTCTCTCGATAAAGGTCGTCGAGTGCATATTGTTAAAGAATATTAGCCATTTGAATTCAATAGTTTCGAAGATACTAATGCTTCTGTGAAGTTTTTGCAGGCTGTTAATTTTTTATTGAGATACTACAAATTTTAAATAACTTCGATTAGAAATAAAAATCACATTACATTAACGCATAGAATGTAACGTAACGTAGATAATGTAAATATAAATTATATTACAAGGAAACAATACGGGTAGGTAATGTGAAACATTCTGGTTAAAATTGCATCCTTTGAAGGCTAGGACACACAGTACTTACGAAGTAGATTAAGTACCAAATGGGGTACTTAAGAAAATTCATGTTGTCATTGTTTAATAAACATCTTCAGCTAATAGCTTTCTGCAAAAGCTGGTTTAAGTTATGCTAACTTATTCCTTATTAATTGTAATTATATTGTTCGTATCTCCTAGAGGATTAACAATCCATTTTTATAATGGATAATAAAAGTAAATTCCTATTAGGTTGTCCCAAGTTTCTTTCGTTTTATAAAGAAATGACAGTTATGTTATTCTATATTATTTTATATTAAATTGGAAAAAGGTGGATCACACGTAATTCAATAAAATAATATAAAACGAAAAATGTTGTACATCTATTACTTTCTTATAAAACGAAAGAAACTTTTGGAACAACCTAATATTTCTCTACTACGATGCTTCTACAGTGCTAAAATATTTGATAAAAATGTTAAGAAATTCTAATATTGATTTAAGCGTATCGATTTATCCACTCTTCATATTTGATCAAACAGAAATTGTTAATTATGATTTACACTTAAAAGCGGATTGCATATTATGAGGATAAATTATCAAATTCATCTCTAATATACACATTAGAGAATCATTCATAGCCGCAATCCTGTTTACCGCTAACATTCCTGGTACTCAATAATTCATTAGGTGTCTGCTTTAGCCGCACAGAATACACCTGTAAATAATTAATCGCCATTAATATTCCATCGACTTTTGAAAATCCCTCGTGTGATCTATTTCATGCGATGAGAATACGTATAAATTGAGATTGCGATCGACCATCCTCAGTCGGATAAATCGAGTGATTCAAATTATAACACAAAAAAAAGTTAAAACTAGTTACATTATCTTTTTCAATTTTTATGTATTATTTGGCGGAAGAAACTTTGGTAATTGGTAAGTAAAGTTCACCTCCTTAATGTTAATGATTTTAATATGTTATTAAGCTCAAAGTTCTAAGGAATTTTCTATATATATATATACATATACATAACTGTGTGCGTATATATATAATATACGTATAACAGCCAAAGTTCAGCTCTCAAGTGTACGCAAAACTTTTATGTTCATTTTACGCTATACCAGTATGTTTCATGAATTTGTTTGCTAACAGTATGGAAACAAATAACAAGCAGAGGACGAGCTATTCATGAATTGTTTTGCCAGCGTGTACGCTCCCAATATTTTCTATTTGAGAAAACATACTTGTTGCTATTGCAACTACAAATATCTTTACAGTCGACGCTTTTGCCGCGAATCATTGGCTAACATGTAAAATCGAGAAAAAACATGGTTTATTGTGATGGAAATGTGGAAAACCGCAAAACCGATATAGAAGGGAAAATAAAGGAAAGGAAGGTAGGGATAAGTAGAAGCTTGGGGCCAAGTTTAATTCACTGAAACCGAGCTGCTTGTATTATCGCAAAACAAAATTGCCAGTACGTCATTTCCGTACTCTCGTCCTCGCGAAAATGGTTTTGCTCGTTAAGAAAAAACGAAGAGACAGGGAAGAGAGGAAAAAGCAAACGGAGAGCGCTTTTAAAAAGCTGGCGAACCGTGTGTTACCACAACGAGATACGCGGTGCTATTTGTCGCTTTAAATTGTGTCGCAACTCGTTTTTGAGATCTTTGCCAGGGACGCGTTAAAACACGCTGCAAATATATTTCTGGCTTTTCTGGGGTTTAACTGAAATATGACAAATAACGTTGTAAAACATATGTACTTATGACTTACAGAGTAATTGAGTGTACAAAATATAATAGCCAGCGATTTAGGGCTTTAAAAGATCAAAAGAAAAGAAAAGAAAAGAAAAGAAAAGAAGAAAGATAATATGTTGCGGCAGTTTAAGTCGATCTAAGAAAATAGATAACGGGAGGGGGGGGGAGGGCAAAGCTAGTTAATCTGGAAAGAATCCAAGCGTCAATTTCAAGCATTTACAGAGAATCAAGCGGGCTGGTTAAGGTCGTGAGTTGAGCAATTATCCCGCGTTAGGTTCAATCAGGTTAGTCCCACGCGAAATTGATCCAACCATGCGAAAACGAGTGTATTCTGATTTCTGTCGCAGATACTTCTGGCTAGTGCAGTACCTACACGGTGGTTGTTGAAATAGCCGCTTCTCATCTATTTTCCGCAGCGCGGACATCATCCTTTGATCCCTTACGACTAACGAAGTTTTCAAAGATGTACGGCAGTTTGAGATTCTACTTGAAAATGATCATGATTGCGGTCTGTGTACCGCCTGCCCTTCTTTTTGTTCTTCCGTTAAAGACTGGTAAGTTGATACTGATTAATTATGCGATCGAAATCCTATATAATGGCTACAAAAAATATTTGCATCATTATTCTCGTTTCCTAATGAATCGCTGTTTTAATCAAGTTTTATATTGCATCAAATTTCTGTAGTTACACGAAAGTACTAAATTATAGAAAACTTGATATACACGGATTTAATTAATTGATAAATTAGTCGATATATAGGCATTATTATTTATTATATTATATATTATAGGCATTATATATTAGTAATGTATATATACACTTTTGAATTTTAGCCTTCTATTATTCTTATATCCTTTAAACGTCATTTCAAGCTACAAGCGACTTTAACTCAAATAGCTCGATTTCAAGTTCTAACGTATACTGTAAAGCACACTTGCGAAGTGAAACAGTAAACACGATATGAAAACTCTCTCCCCAGTAAGAAATCGAATATCCAATTTCAATCGTGCTTCATCGATAAAGCATCAATGCTACGTAGAAGCATCGTGGCAGCCGCAATGCGGATCCGTTGATCAAAAATTTCCTGGCACGATCGTTTTCGTAACGCTATTAGCCGTTTCAGTATCAGGGATGTTTTAAAAATCCGTATCGGATTGTACCATGAAGCGCAATAGCGCTTCGTTTATTTATTTACGAGAAGTGCCGATCAACTCGATTGCACTGCTCTTTTTTTTTGTCGAAACATACCTTTCAACGCGTTCACGCTTCACTTCATCAGCTATATCAGAAACGTTACACTAAAGAGTCAAAAGGTTGCCAAATATTCGTGTTTTACCTTTTGTTTGTGTGACGTTCTGTAATTGGTTTTCCAATTCAAGAGGTAATTTATACATTAGTTTTTTCTTTATTTGGTTTACGATTATTTGAAAGAAAAGTAATTACGAGAGGAAACTCTGATAGACTAGCGACAAGCTACGTTCGGAACCGAGCGCGCTGTGAATTGACAATCGTAACCAAACATCGCGACACAGTTCACCACACTATGCGTACAGCATGATCACGCTGAGTGGCGTTGAAACGGTTAACGTAACTGCGCGTACGACCGTCGAATGGCAAAGATATTCAAGCTGAGAATCGTTTTCAGATGCTATAAACAACCGCTGTGCTGACTTTCAAGGAGAAACCATTCGACATGATCTTACGTTTGAGCCGGGGCCTTCGGTTTGCAGTTTCTGCGTCTGCTACAATTCGAGGCTGAAGTGGTGCATATCGATCGTATGCAACCCGCCCGTAGTGAGTATATGCTCATTACTTAAACACTTAACACAACCAGAGAGAAACTAAAGCACACCGTTAATGCGAATAGGGTACACAGCGATTCATCTAACTTGCCTTGAATTACTTTTACAAAGAGAAACATGGACAGGAATAATTCTTTGTTACGAGTCGTTTAATTTATTCGTTCGTTAGAACGATTGGTCTGACAAATTCAAAGTCTTGTTCCGTATAAATATTTTTAAACAAGCACGTCATAAGCTTAGTATATTTTTTTTATCGCAACGAAACTGTTCAGAGAAATGTTGAAATTATTAATTACAAAAGAAGACATTTACGTTGTAAAAATGTTAGCGAAAACATTTGTGAAAAAGTTACTTTGTTTAAAAATTCTACAAAAAGAAATATTGAAAATCACGCCCCATTTATTCAGTTGCACGTATGAAAAGTATTTTGCATTCGCGCAAAAAAATCCCTTAAGGATACATATTTTATAATAATTGGAGTGTCAAAGTTATTACGCGGATTGGCGTACACGTGCCTTTTAATGAAACTAGGTTATTCATTTGTTATTCGTTCCTAACTTTCAACTTTATGATTTTTGCGGAATAAAATTTTATATTCCGGTTCAGTTTATAAATGATTCATTTTGAATTTAATAAAATTAGAGTTACAGCAGTGTAATTTAACAAAGAACAAATAATCATTTGTACTTTATTAAAATGTTCTTTTAGCGTCTCGTTTTAATATTTCTCTAATAATATTTTGTTAACCGTTATATTTAAATGAAGGTTTTCAAAGCAGAGACGTACTTTAACGTAGGAAATGGACGTACATTTATAATGAGAATTCAGAAGCAAAAATATTTCATACAAAAATAAATATTCCCCATGTGTAAATAGCTACGTTATGACTTTTATATGTATCTAACGTTTTTCCATGCAAGGTAACGTATATTTGCTTCTTCGCTTCTTCGCTTCTGAGTAGTAAAACCTGGCATTCATGCGGCTGATAGGTAGTTACGCGCTGACAACGAAAAGCATAAAATGAATAAAAAACATGAGCCATCCTATAAAAAAAATAAAGCTGCTTTTATCTTTCATTACATATTCGTCAGAATATTGTTAATAAATATTTAAGTTCAGATTTCAGCTTAAATAAATGCATAGGATTGGACATTTATTTATATATGTATCTGCGAACGCTTTTTGACATAAAATTTTTATAACGACTAAAATGACATATTCCGATATTAAATTAATTTGATGAGAATAAAAACTGAATTTTTTAAACGAGATTTTGTATGAAGTTACATTTATTGGGAAAAATTCATTCTTTTATAATATGATAAAACGAGACTCATAGTCTGTATAAATCATTTCATGGAATATTATGTGTATGTACATGTGTTCTACGCTTTTATTATAAAAATGCTAAATGAACATAACGATCAAATGCATCGACAAATGCATTGAACATATCGATTGTTATTTTGAAAAATTGATTATCTTTTATTTGTTTCGAACTACAAATTGATTGAGACATTCGTGTTTGCTAAATTGCGAATTTAACGCAATGAAGTCGTCTGAATCCCTTGCGAGCATGTAAATATAGCGTCGAATTAACAGGTCAATTACTTGAGGTTGGAACTGAAAGAAAGAGAAAGATGGAGGAGGTCTTGCCTTTGAATGCTGGACACTTCTAAAGCCCACAGTTCGCTGAAATTGCCAGAGAATTCAATTAAATGGCAAATTAAACCATTGAACTGAATCTGTTTCCAATCGTGAGCTTGGAGGTTCTACCCTTTGAATTTTTAAACCAGTCAACCTTCTTTTGTACGTATGGTAACGAATATAATTCATAAACTAATGAAGTGTGTAATTCAATTGAAAGCTCTTTTCACTGAATTCAGTTTAGACTAAGAAAAATGATATAATAACGAAATTATCAATTTACAATTTATAGAGCGTATACTTTATTCGAAAGTGAAGTTTATTACTGCAAATATTAGTTGGCTATTTATAGCCTGTTTGAAAAGGTGATTTAATTTCGATTGATTTTCGATAAGTTTTTGTTGGTTTACTCAGGTTAATTAATCTCCAATAAAATAGAAATACCAATCCGGTAGTATAATTGCTTTCTTGCTTATTATTTTTTTACTAATTAGCGATGCACGATTCCAGACCAGTAAATATTTTTCCATCGGGAGAAGTCAGGTCGAGAGATGCAAGATTTATACGCTCGTTCTGTCAGTTATCCCAGTGTCTGTTACGCGATAGAAAATGAACGAACTGAATAATAAATGCATTATCGGCATGAAGATTGCTTGATGTAGGCCACCGCTTTTTTTCTATCCTTCCGATACCATTTTTCTTTACTTTTTTTTTTTTTTTTTTTTGCGAAACACTTTGCTAGTCGTGAGAAGCAGCAATTCCCTTCTGCGAATCAATTACGGTTCACGAGAAATTGTATTATAGCCTGGAACGTATTCAAATTATCTTCAATTATTCTCGGCTGTTTCCATTTCCATTCGTCTCTTACGTAAGTACTCGTTTGATGTACGTACATAGTGAGACAATAATCGTTAACACCTTTAATGTCTTCAGTATTATAGAATAAGACGCGAAAATACGTTGAAACCTGACTTTTAGATTCGCGAGACACTATAAGGCTTCGAAAGTCTCTTGTTTCAGGCCGAATAAAAAATTGTAGATGAAGCATTACATTGCGAGGTCTGTTAAGGAAAATTTTAAATCGTATCGTTGTAATAGGATTATTTCAGCGAGGGAAATTACGTGTTGCGTGCGAAGCCACGAGCTTTCTTTCAGGCTAATATATATAATTGTCCTATCGAACTTTCCATCTAAACCGTTGCGCTCACACGTGGATTTTGCATTTCAATTTTCTTACTTACAGTCCAGTCCAGTGAGACCAAGTTAAATTTTTCAGCCCTCCGAGGTAGAATATGTTTTATAGAGAGACGTACAACGCCATGAAAGGGAGACAGATCAATAAATTGGGTTATCTTTAAATTACTGACAATCATTTCATCGACGCGGTTTCACCGACACCGAGTCCCCCGGCAACGTCTGTCAAAGCTTATTTACCGATACACTGAACCACAATCATTTTACCGACCTCTTCCTTTGCTGACAGTTATTATACTCGCTGTCATATGTTATCGTTGATTATACATCTTTATTTACAAATTCGTTCCTGTGTATAACGAAACAAAGGAAGAAACGAAAATGATACGTTTCATGACGCATTGTTAAATTATTAATTAACGAGAGTTACATATCTACATGAATGCTTTGAAATGTCAGTTATAATTCATGAAAATGGATACAAGCCATTTTACTATACATAAATATAGGAATATAAGATGCTAAGTAATCTTCCTAAGTAATCTCCTCCAGCTTTTTCTAGTTTGATCAATAATTATTAGTACATGTTAGGAAAATAAATAGAATTTTTGTTCTCAAGCGAGGTATAATTTAAATTTTGTATGTACACAAAAATGTTAAATTAATAATGATTATAATAATCAATAAACTATGATTACAGAGAATGGGTTTTTTGATAAAATGACATTCTGACAAATATATATAGATCGATATATATAGATATAGATAGACAAATATATAGATTCTTACAACAGTAGTTACGAATGAACAGTAGTTATTGTATCAATTCCGTTCTTCAGAAGCTTCATTTGTGAAAAGACAATTCGCCAGAATATGGATTCACTGTAGTTATAGCTATAGGATTTCAATCTAGTTGACAGACTTGCTTTACGTAGAGAATATCTGTCTCTTGTTCTACCTTATCGCGATTCTCTCCTCATCTTATACGCTTTGTCGAACAAAGTAATATTGGCATATATCTCGGCTCTGGTTACAATCATTAGTTTCCGCCTAAACGGTTAGAATCACATAGCTCGCGCTCTACTCTCGTTTATTGAACATTCAGGCCATATGGTCGCATGCGACTAGTTTTATGTTAATTCCGACCGATTACAATACCTTTCTTTCGTTTACAAGGAACGACGAGACTGGCAGTTGCGTGATTTCCAATGCAAAAGCCGCGATATCTGCACGATAACCTAACCTCAACCGATTTTGTTGTACTATTCTTATGTGGACTTCGTTTGTACCACTTTCGTAACAAAAATAGAATACGTAGAACACAGCATTCCGTTATGCGATATTGTCGATTCCTAACATCCGAAAAATCAGAGATAATTTTTTCCCTACAGTTGTACATTTGTGTGAAAAATTACGAACGTAAAGTTGTTTGGTGCATGCACAGTCCTCCCCTACCCTGCATTTGCGTGGACATGCTAGAAAGATTCACTTTTCCACGGTGAAACTGTATGTATTATAATTTCATTTTTACAAAGGTCGAACATCCTACTATGCATAAATTTAATATTAATATAAGCAGGTTTCCTGTTAAGTATTACATCTGACGTATAAGCACACGTGTGTACGAGCCTTGGTTTTAAATGTCTTATAGTAGACACCGAAAAGATTATTCAGTTGGATATCTGACTCAACATCAATATTTTACTAGGAGATAACATGTTAAGAACACGTTGGTGGATGGCATGGGAGATGATGAATGAAGACATACTTCTGTGAGATACATAAAATAGTAGTCAGAACGTATTTTGGCGCTTGGGGACAGCAACAGCTGGTGATACTGTCATACACCTCCATTTATAAACTTTCGAAAATCGATGTGACCTTCAAACTTTAGTGTATTCTGTTTCACAGCACAAAATGTTTCCGAAACGTACGTTTATTGTTACAATGAACTTGACTAATGGCTCTGAAATACTATCCTTGAAAAAACAATGGGGGAATTAGAGCAAAAAAAAAGAAGGAAATAAACAAAGACCTTGTTGGTTCGTAAAAATAAAATATGCTACAGGAAAAACTTTTTCCAACTGATTGAGATGCGACAAGCTTTAAAAGCTATGACGCGAATCGAGCGTTTGTCTACAAGAGCGCATTTTCGGTGGATATATAGATATACATGTATATGTGACGAAATATACTAAAGCAATATTGACCCTTTGTCGCTGAAAGTATCAAACTACAAAACTTCCTTTCAAATTTTCAGAATAAGGAAATCAGGATCATGATAAATAATTGGAACATAATTAAAAATAATATATCTTCTCTATAAGATAATGAATACATTGGTTCATTTAATTTTTATGGATATTCAAACGCTTCTGTGAAATAAAACGTCAAGATTATAGAGTATAAAATTCATAGCTATGAAATAACTAAAACTCTGATGTATTATTAAAAATATACGTTAGGTTCTATGTAGTGATACATACAAAGATTACATGTACAAACCCATAATTAACACAATGCTACCGCAACCATTCTGCAATCTACCTTGCCAAAAACACTCTTCCAGTCACCTCCAAACTCTTCAATTCTCTCCACCTAACCACCCACAAACCATTCACAAACATGCAATTCTCGACAAAAGAAGAACTTGTCGTCAGTTGTCCTTAACATCTCGTTCATTCATTTGGTCCCTATCCCCCTATTTCCTCCCACTGCGATGATCGCACTACATTTTTCCACGTCTCTATTCTATTCTCTGGATGACCTGAATTCTCGAGCAGTCGAGTGACGATTGATCTGTACAATTGATCGATTTCTGTTTACTACAGCCATGCAGGAAATTTCGTCTTGGAAAGCGATGTTGTGATTTCGAATGCTTGGACCATGTAAAAAACATTACCGGAACCGGTGAAATTTATGTCCTTGAGGATGAGAAATCCTCCAGCTCCTCGACTCACCAACAAACGTGATGAGCTCAATGGTGCTGTTGCGGCTATTTGAATTTTTCAACAAGGATCCAGATGGCGCCGTGGACGAAATTCAATCATTATAAACGTCAACGATCAACATCAGCCATCAGGCAATTTCATATTGGTGACTTATTTCTTCTGTGTTATTTCTTCTAATTTTATTGTTAGTTCTTCCATTTGTATTCCAAAAGATTGAACTCTTTTTACGTGCGTGTGTGTTTTTCTTTTTTTTGTAACTCGTCGAGTTGCAATTCTAATTTTTGCACTTCCTCCTTCATGTCCTCTATGTGCTTCTCGAACTCTTGTGTCGTCCTGTCTTTGTCGGAACATTCTACTTGAAGATCAGCGAGTTGATGCTCGGGATCGTAATTCAATTTTTGGTCATTTTATTGCTGTCATTTTATCAACTTCTTTCTTCTTCTTTCTTTTTTTTTTTTTTTTTGAACTTAAAATCTTGATTTAAGGTTTGTGTTTCACTATATGATTTATTATTATTAACTAGTTCAACATTATTTTCAGTAGATTTTTTTTTCGCGTGATTTTTATACTTATTTAAATAGTTTAACATGAGCAAATGCATCGTACGTCAGATATACCATTTTTAATAAATTGTCGCCTTTACAACTCGAGTTACCTCTGAACGAGTCGCATGATTGATCAATAAGCCATGAGTAATTATGCAAATTCAGTATTTTTTTCATCTATCTATCTGAATATTATAACAAAGACTTTACATTGAATATTTTATTAAAATTGTAAGTTTTTCATAAACGCTTCAAAATCCACAGTCTATTGATCAACTCCTCTATCCTTTCTCTTTCTCCTCACTAAAATAGATAAATTCCTAATGTAGTTTGTGGATAATATTTTTTTTTTTTTTTTCTAAAGCAAATCACATTTATCATCTGATATATTTTTTGAAATAATTTCTGTCTGTACATTTTCTTCTTTCCCCTTACTCCTCTTTCTCTTTCTAATGAATTCTTTTTATTCCGTAAAATAGTTTTTGTATATTCAATTTTGTTAAGTGCAATCCTTATTTCTGATAACTTACTTTTATTAGATAATTCTTGTGAATCTTCTACTACATCTTCCATATCATTTTGAGTGCGGCTTCTACCTTCAGTAAATTTAATATCTTGAACCGTATCATTAATTTCAATAGCTCTTTCGGTATCAAGTAAATCGCACTTATTATTTAATATACCTTTTGAATTGACTTCTGTCTCTGTAGTTTCTTCTTTTGTATCTTCTTCGAGTTTTCTTCGTTCTTCTAATCCACCCTTCTCATTTTCTAGGATCTTCCTTGTTGTTACGCCGCCTAAAACATCTGCACGCCAGCCCGCGCCAGCTCGCGCCACCGGACAACAACCAGCCTGCGTAACGTCACTTCGACCCTCAATAAACCTAAGGACCCACCATAACTTTCACTTCCCTGTATTGTTTCGCCATGTGTCTTCAATCCGTTTGTCTTGAAGAATTTCTAAAGCTTAAAAATATTCTCGAAACACAGTCGGTTTTTAGAGAGGTCCTTGGGTTTATTAGGCGTACTTAAAACACGGAGAAAGCGGGTATGCACCCATTAGGAAAATCCGAATAGCCCTCTAATAAAACAAGCTATGTTTTCCTCACGCACACAGTCATCTATCCACCACGATGGTAGGAGACTTCCTACTCATCCCTTCGAGCAGTAGTGCAGGTCATGACCAATCGACACCGCGGTTCGTTACCCTCACTTTTCCTAACGAAAGTGGGAACAACGAATCCGCGTTCTTTAGGCACAGGGGCACACCCACACCGAACTTTTCTTCCGTATTAGAAAAAGAGCGACAGACAGTCTAAAAACTAACGCCTAACGCGGCAGTCTACACATAGCGCGAGAGTCGCATACTTCACGAAAATCTTTTGTCGGTTCTCGGTGTTGTCGAACATACATCTTCTCTCCTAAATATATTATAGTGCTAAGTCCATTAATACATTAATTTCCATTATAAGAGCCCTGCTCTAGCGTACATATCTATCACATCTTCGTGCGACAAGTTGTTAACTATTTATTTCTCTACGTCAGTGTAATCTAAGTGTTGGAAATATATAATTTATAATTCAGTGAATCACAGTGTTATACAAACTCAATCACCCCTATTATCTCAACGGAAATCAGTCGCTGCTTTAATAGTCTCCTTTAACAGTTTTCTTAACTTGATTTCGTTCTGCTTCTGCATAGCGTCTAGTATGGCCCGAATACTTGGATCCACACCAGTAGCCATAGCCAAGCCGGTGAAAATTATCCTTTGTTCCGTGGTATATATAGGGTAAAACGAATGGTAGACCGCAGCATAGTGGTTTCCAACGATCCACACTTGTTCTAATTCCTCACTCAACGTCTTTCGTGTCCATTGACGTAGAAAAAGGTAAGTTATTGTAATATCGGAATATATTAAAGGTGTAATTTTGTCCGATTAATTATAATTTATTAATAATGGATTGAAAATACAGATATTAGTTAGACAGAGAAACGATGTTTGATTAACAGGAAAACTAAATGCAACGCTCGTATTTTTTATATTTGGTAACTCTCTCTCTCTCTCTCTCTCTCTCTCTCTCTCTCTCTCTCTCTCACTGGCAACTCTAACACTCGACAATTCTAACGACTCTATGCTTCGACGTCTCGATCAACTCTGACCCTCGCCAATGCATTCCTGCTCGGTCGTGCTCGCTCTTGCTCTCGTCCTCTCACACACACACACACACACACACGCACGCACACACGCACACGCACACGCACACGCACACACTTTCTGGCTCACATGCTCTGGCCTCTCGATTGCCACTCCTTGAAATATGAAACCGTACTTCTGTTTTGACGCTGCTTATCTTTTCTCGCGTCGCTGTTACTAGGCGCTCTTGGATGTAAACAAACCACAAAAAGACGGCGTACACGGTGTTTTCTAATTTCAGCTGATCTCCAAACAAAGTTATTCTACGATATTACATTATCGTATAATAATAAGCTTTTAATCGTTTAATAATAACTCGTCAAGTAGAAATTCCACACGAAGCATTGTGAAGAATAATACTTGAAGAAGATCTATGTTCTTACGAGATTGGCTGTGTACAAGAACTTTGTTGGATAGATTGTATCGTTTGACGAAAATTTTATTGTTGAAAGTTAACAAAGTTGGAAAGAAAACCCACGCTGTCTCGAAGATGTCTTGTTTTTCAGATGCTGTAAATTGACAAATAACTAGATATTAGTATTGACATTATTTGATGTCATATCTGACCTTAAAGTATAAATAAAATCAATCTAGGAATTAATGAAATTTCAAACATTTTTTCTAAGAAAACAGAAGTTTTGTTCCTCCTAATGAGTATCACATGATGCAATAGAAAAATAATTTGACATTGAAAATCGTGTCAAGATGAATTTCGAAGCTATAAAATCGTCTTAAAAAAACGCTGTGATAAAAAATTTTTTGACACCTTGTACAAAGGTGTATATCAACGTAACTGTACCTGTATGTCTATATTCGAGATTATTTATCTATTCAAGATAGCAAAGTAAAAATACTATATAGAGGATTTAATTAATGTGTGGATCAACGTATGTATCACTATATGTAACAATAATATTGACTGTATATGTACGTGTATAATAAAAGATTTCCGGTTTACAATGTTTACGATACTGATATAAAAATACCATATAGAGGATTTAATTAACGTGTATATCTACGTATATATCATTATATGTAACAGTAACATTATGTGCATGTGCGTATAATATTGGTTAAATGTTAAATGTTAATATTGGTTAAATGCGTTAAAGTGAAATGTTATTTACCTATTCAAGATAGCAAAGTAGACATACCATATAGAGGATTTACTACTGTTAACACTCGGTATTCTCGTATTCAAAGTATTTAACCAAATAATTTGGGAATCCAGCGGACGAGCTTGTATTTAATATGATTATATTTAATATAACAACTTTACTCAATATACGCGTAGGATTTTAAATGTCATGAGGGTTGCAGCGGACTCAATTTTAATGTACCTCGATATCTTAGCTTCTTATAATATCCTAATAAAATATCATTTATCGATTACAATTGTCCTGTCGTATTTTATAGTGTTTGCTTTATAAATGTGAACTTTACTCAAAAAGAGTTCATCGATGATTATCCATTACAGGTTGTTAATAAACCTGAATTATGCACAAAGGAATTGCCGTTAATAACTTAAGATTCTCTGCCCGTCGTACAGGGTACACATAGTAATTATTCTCGACGATCGTAACGTTTAAGTCCAATTCGAGCTTATAGTCCCATGCGAGTTAAACAACGACAATAGTTTGAATTTCTATTTGTTCGTTTGTCGTCTGTTTATACCCGGAGCACCTGCTGTAAACCAATACAAAATTTATTAGATCTATAAATAACACATATAAAACTTATTAATTTATAATTAATATAAAATAGGAGAGCACGAAACTTCCTATTTTATGGATATGTTAAATCTTTGTAAAAAATACCATATCATTAGTATCATTTTAATCGTTCTAAAGGATTTAGCCGCATAAAGCTGTGACCCTTGGAAGAATCGATGTTCACGCGTGACAAATTGAAATTGTGCGAAGGTTCCGGTACGAACATCACAAGCCGAACATCGATACCAGGGGCACAGGCACATGTTCTGGGTTCATTATATATTTATAAAAGGCTGACGATTCAGTAGATGGTCCGGGTAAATTTAAATTGTAAATGAACGCATTGCTGGTTTCAAGTAAAAGCCTGGATAAGAGCGGATATGGTATGAGAGTCTGTCGTGGAAAGGGGAACAGGCCGCTTTTATTTGTAAAGTTTGAATCTCCTCGATATTGAAGATGTTGAAGCTGCAAGTATGTATTTCATTTTAATCCATTCGAGACCGAGATTTAATTGTAAAACGATACCTAGGTGTCGGTACGATCTGAATGTTTAGTTGGAATGATTCTGTGTTTTACTCTCTCCAGGGTATCCTTTTCATACTTTGATTTTAAATCGATGACAATCTTAAATAGTATGCCTCATATTTTTAAAATATAAAATTATATACTATGTTATTCTATAATGTATTATGTACAGTTATATATATATATATATATATATATATATATATATATATATATATATATGTCGGAGATGAAATGAAAACCGGAGCCTTCCCTATGCAATTTTGAGGAAGCCTTTTAATGCTTTAGCCCAGATCTTATCATAACTGTAATTAAGTAATTGTCATCTGTAATTGTTTGACATTTGTGAAAAGCGAAAGTGGGTTCGAGGTGACAACTGGTCGCTGAACGTAGCCACGGTCACGGGATAAACGTTTTGCCTGACGAAGGTGTGGATCGGTTGTATTGTTCTCCCTAGAAATCACATAGAATTGTACTTTAGAGATGTCGATATAATGGGACACACGTTGTATGAGGAATCAATCTCCAGACAGAAACTGCCTAGCAACGGCGTTTGGATCTTTCTCGATGTTTCCAAGGAGTATATAACAAACTTCTGACAGATATTGCCTAGCAACAACGATTGGAACCTTCTCGATGTTTCCAGCGAGAATATAACAAACAAATGCAGTCGGATTACGAAAAAGATTTGAATCAGAGAGGCATTCGTGTGATCGCCTTGGAAAGTGATACATCGAGTAATTTTTCCGAGTGATTCGGCAAACGTATTTTTTTGTGTTATAAAATTGTTTAAAGTTTTCCCGTTGACCGTGGATTCGTTTGAACCCCGGATCATTGTTTATAGCGTAAATTAAATTCAATATTTGTAAATTTATCAATCGTTAATTTTCATTATTCGTTAAATTAGTAAATCGTAAGATATATTATTCGTTTCTTTTATTGTTCGATAAAACTTATTATTCTTTAATCTAATTAATAATTTAATTTATCATTTGTTAATCAATCATATCATTTATAAAAATTCATTATTCATAATATTTGTAAAACCTTGTTTATTCGTGTAAATATACTCTCTGTTTTGTAAAACAATGGCTAATTCAAACGAAGAATCGTTACGCGCCTTAAATCCTAATGTTAACCCGACATATATATATACATATATATATGTCGGATCATCACTGGGAATGGGGTTGTGGGCGTCAAATGAATCTTCTCGAGGATTAGCCATTGATACAGTACACACAGGCGTAGTTTATTGCAATGATAGAATTATTACAGTCTTAACAGTTGATCACAGCGGTTCGGCACTCGCGACGCTAGTGACGATGTTCTCGGGCTCAATAACGAATCCGCGGCCAACGGGATGACGACAGAACGTTCACACAAAGTCTAAGTCTGAAAATAATCACTGATCGCGAAGGCGTTACTCCTTGATCGATGAGATCGCGAGCGAGAATGCCTTTCCTGTCCCGATGATGCCACAGAGGAAAACTATACTGGGGTGTGTCTAAGGACACGAGATCATCGGATTCGTCGAGGAAAGCCTTCGTTTAGGAAGTAAGGGAAATTGACGTTGCTGCTAATTGGTCAATCTCCATATCGGTGGTTAGAAAAAGATGCTAGCCGCCCTCGAGGGAAAGTTGCTAGTGGGAGACGCCGTTCGTTAAAAAATATGTCTCCCCTATCTTCCCGTAGCTGGGACAAAGACTGTTTGTCTGTTTGAAGGACTTTAGTTAACTAAACCTTAAGATTTATTACGGGCCCTCGGGCTAGCCGAACATGTACTGCGGAGACGCATCGACATCTGGCAATCATCTTACTCGAAGAATAGGGTCTGCGTGTGGCGAGCCACGGGACAGAAACCGTTGGAATGTTTACTGTCGCGTGTCGCCACGAATATTTCTTTTAAGGAGAGCTATAGAATTACTCCATACCTTGTTAGGCAAAACGTTCATCCCGTGACCGCGGCTACGTTCGGCGACTGACTGTCGCCTCGAGCCCAAGCTCATTATCACAATTCTCGAATAATTACAATCGGGTTGAATAACTACAATTGTTTGATTACAGCTATAGTAGACTCTAGGTTACAATGTTGCGGGGTTATCCAAAATTCCAAAGGCTCCTGTGCTCTTTTCATCTCCGACATATATATTTGAGGACTTACTCGAAAATGGCACCTCCTCCACCAATCTAAGAATGGCAATATTATGATTGTGTATGTTTTCTATTCCATTCATATGTGCACAATGTGCTGCGGTCAAAACATGCCTAGCCGTTATCAGGAAACCTCCGTACTTCCATAGTGGTTTGTCTGGGTTTCGGGGATTACGAAAACTTAATGCAGCGATCCATGGCCAAGCGCCTAAAATGCAATAGTCATAGTTGTGAATATACATAATTTTTTCTCACATAATGAGTAACAACGATTATTACCTATTCGATATTCGATCATACAGCAGACGATAAGTACATACGTACAAATACTCTGAAATAGAGATTTGATAAAGACAGAAATTAAATTTTTATTCCAGTGGAATACAAATTATTAAATAATTCTATATAATTTCTATTTGAACTATACTGAACTATAAAGTTCAAACGTGTAATTTCTGCCCTAACAGTTTTTGATCTCTATCTATATTATTACTCCTATATCAATTTTTTATTTCAAGCAAAAAGATACTCTTCCTAACATGGAGTAGAAGAAAGAAATAATTCAAGTTAATAAGTAAAGTTACTACCGATAAAATCATAGCATTATTATTTAGTCTAATTGAAATGTACATTGATGTGCTGTTTAATGCCTTTAAAGTTCATTCTTTGCAGTAAATGGCTTATTATTAATCGGAAAGAAAGACATAAAACGTGCCTTCTTGATTGTCCGGTGTGGTACGTACATTCTGGATCAAACAATTTTAAAACATTTATACAGTTCAAAGATGCGTAAGAAAGCGACACCGATTACTCAACTTTCGAAGTAAAAAGCCGATCAAGTCCACCGGATTGCCCTACAGACACGTATTAATCCGTAAGAGTTAGTCAACATGTTGATAATAATTATCTAAAGAAACTTTCCACGTGAAAATATAAAATTTTAATTGATTAGATATTGTGTTAGCCATACTTAAGAAAGAAAATGAAAATGAATGAAATGAAAGAAAAGGACTACCTTCAACCTCATTTTTTAAATAAACACTTTGTCAGTTTTGCGGTAAATAAATTCTTAGGAATTCAGGACAGTTTTTAGTGAATCATTTTGTTTCGACCGTTCGCGGAGAGACGCGATCGCGAGATAGCACGTCAACGAGAGTTGTAAGTTCCCGTTACGATTAAATAATCGACGCCACGAACTGATCGATCCCCTTATTTCGATTATGATAATAAGGGTAGTTCAATGAAATTCCACAGAATTAACACAAATAAATTAATGTTTATTTCAACAACTTATTAACTAGAAAGATATAAAAGGAACAAAAAAAATGTAACTGCGTTTTGGTTGATAAGTAATGCGCGACATACCACATGTGTTGACGGTTCGACTTCTCGAAAAGTTCTGAACGCCTTTCGATTTTTTTCGTTTTTTCTGGAAGGCGACCCCCACTACGTTCGGATCACGCCACATTCTTTTACTGCGAGGTAAAATACGGGCCACGAGTCGACGTTTCTGGAAGTCGCCCTGCTTAATGAACCACGCGCTTGCCACTACAATGTTTGTTTGCCGGGCAGACGCGACGATCCGTCTGCGACATTATAGTGGCGCTATCGATAGTTAAGAATATGACCTATGGTAAGCCGCATGGCGTAACATTCTCCCCCCGTTGAGAGGGTACCGATCAAACTAGCGAGGTGTGGTTGAAGTTCCCATCTTATTTCGTCTCGGTGGCTAGTTGTTCGGGTTTCTCGAGATCGGGTTGAATTGGCAGTGGGACAAGCCTTTTGACGCCCCGATCCAAAATGCTCTTTGCCGTCTGAACTGTAGCTGTCCGGATGACACCATCGGCGCCTGGATGAACCTTGATAACTCGGCCCAGAGGCCAATGCATGGAGGGAACGTTGTCCTATCTGAGGATGACGATTGTGCCCTTTTGGATGCTGTGTCCACCCTTGCTCCATTTATTGCGGTTGGTTAGCTCGTTCAAATACTCCTTATGCCAGCGGTTCCAAAAATGTTGTTTAAGCTGTTGGATATGCTGCCATTTGGAGAGTCGGTTCGATGGAATGTCTCTGAAATCTCGATCACGTAAGCACATTAATGAATCGCCAATGAGGAAATGTCCGGGAGTGAGGGCTAGGAGATCATTTGGATCGGTGGAGATAGGAGTTAGCGGGCGGGAATTGAGGACTGCTTCTATTTCTATGATAAGAGTATTACGGTGTTAAGCTCATATGTTTCTGTTTCTCCACTCGCGCTGCGCCATAATATCCTTTGATATTTCCGATCCTCTGGTCGTACGAGGAATTGCCGATACATTTTCTCGATGTCGCCAGTGAGTACGTGCTGATGAGCGCGGAATCTAATTAATATACAAAATAAATTGTGAATTGATTCGAGAATATAGGATTTCCCCATTTTCATGATTATCGTGATTTTTGTATAAATATATTTTTTAACATACTAATAATTAGGTACTTATAAATTAGTATTATCAATTATTTTGCATTTATAATTCCGCCTCTAGTATAAGTATTAATTGAAAACTAACTTTATGTTTCAAAAAGTACTAGCAAAGTCGTTGAGTAACAAGCCACTGATGCTAACACAAATAGCATTGTCGTAATTAAATATTTCTAAATATTCATTTTTCATTTTGGACCTATAGAAACAATTTATTATATATACTATTAGCTAAGTAATTGCATATTTAATTAAGTCGAAATATAAAACTTAGTTATTTTAATAATTTAAAAATAAAAAACTGACAAACATTTCAATTTAATTTATGGTTGGAACAAAAGACAGTTATTTTTCATTAATTGAAATATTGCAATGCAGAGTACTTTCCAAAATACGCCGAGAGTATTCCTGATGGTGAAACGAGCGTTGCTTCATCGAACGCAGCTAAAGAAAACAACATCTATGTAGTTGGTGGTACGATGCCTGAAATAGAGGGCGATAAATTGTACAATACCTGTACTATTTGGGGTCCCGATGGAACTTTGATAGCAAGACACCGAAAGGTAAGTAATATATTCCTTTATGGCTTTGAATTTGAAAATATCGGGGTGAAGAAAGTGACTCTATCTAGGAATAATTTAGGAATATACATATGTACATACGTATACTATAACCAATTCTATAATTTACGGTTTATAAAATACGTTATGATACGGGAAACGCCCATTTTTGTTGTAATGTGTTTGTTGTTGTATAAATTTTTCACATACTTAAAATATTATTATACTTATTTTTTCTCCTTTTTAAACATTATTAAATGATAAGATTTTTTAATAAAAGAAAGTGATAAAAACGCTGTCAGTTATTAAATAAAAAATAATTAAAGTTTAGGAGTTGGTAACTTTGATATTAAATTACAAAAGTTGCAGCAATATAATTAGCGACCACATTTTTATGTTATTAGGTACATCTATTCGACATCGACATTCCTAATAAGATTACTTTTCGAGAGAGTGATTCACTCAGTCCTGGTAACTCCCTAACGACGTTCGATGTGAAGGGCTGCAAAATAGGTATTGGCATTTGCTATGATATTAGATTCGAGGAAATGGCACGCATTTATCGGAACAAAGGTACAGTAACTTAATCGATCAATACTTAACTAGCAAAAAATTAAATATCTTTCTTAAATATATTCTATATAAAATTAATATAATCTGTAACTCTGTATAAAAAGAAGCTTAATTTAAAAAACCAGTATATTTGCTGAAAATGAAACAAATAAAAGAATTAAAAGCACAATAAGAGGACTGTCCTCGCATATTCAGAAATGATGGAATGTGAACCGTGCAACTACGAAGTTAATTGGTATTCGGTGGCTTCATATTTCCTGCTTCTCTGGGTTAGGTTGCCAAATGCTGATATATCCAGCGGCATTCAATATGACCACTGGACCACTGCACTGGTCATTACTTCAGCGTTCCAGAGCGAATGATAATCAATTATACGTTGCCTGCATATCACCGGCTCGTGTTCCTTAAGCAAGTTACGTCGCATGGGGACATACACAGTTGACCAATCCCTGGGGAAAGATTCTTTACGATTTGGAAACTCAAGAGAATATGGCAGTCACCGATATCGGTAATTTACAGCTTAAAATTAAAAGCGAGAGATCCATGATGTAATTAATTTTTAGTCTCGTTAATTTATCGATTTAGCCATCTTCCTCTGTATTTGTTGAATTTATTAGTAAGCATTACTTATTACTTCGTATGTTTCTTTTTTCTATCAGATGTAAAAGTTGTTGAGGAAGTAAGGGCTCGGATACCTACATTTTCTCAGAGACGTACAGATTTGTACGACACTGTCTGTAAGAAGGAGTAACTCTACACTAAAACAGAAAATGTTTTTTTATAATATTTCTACTACCATATCCTTTTTTTGTGAATTATTACTAATTTCTTATCATTTGTACTAAATGAATGACTCAATTAAGAAAACCAAAACGTTATAAATAATAATCTGTATATCTTGTGTATCAACATGTAATTGGATATTATAATAATATAGGAATGCTATAATAATATAGGATAATAATATAGGAGAATAATAATATAGAAAAAAATACATGCTTTTAAACACCTTTAATATCGATCACATAAATTGTTATAATTCACAATGATTACGCATACATAAAAGACCCCTTGATAGTAAAATTTACGATCAAAAGGCAATTACGTATCGTTTAACAACATTTAATTTATAACACCTTTTAAACATTTAGACAGATTAACACATAACACTTCTTATATATAAACATCAATTCGAAGTTATCAGCTTGGAGAAATTGGTCGATTAATACCTGTAGATTATCTGTCTCGATGAAAGAATTAAAGAGAGCAAAAACATGATAATGCCGCTAATATAATATTCCTTCTTTCTTGTATCTGTCTGCCTCTCAGGTCGTTTTACTAATTACAATAAGTAATTTCGACTTCTTTGCGCTCTCTTTTAACGCATTCGAGACCGAAAGAAATTCATATCAGTCAGTAGGCAAGGGTATAATATACATATTTTATATATAACTTATGTAGTAATGTATATATCATGTTAATTTCATATTTTTTTCAATATAGAATTATTATATATATATATATATATATATATATATAACTGTACATAATACATTATAGAATAACATAGTATATAATTTTATATTTTAAAAATATGAGGCATACTATTTAAGATTGTCATCGATTTAAAATCAAAGTATGAAAAGGATACCCTGGAGAGAGTAAAACACAGAATCATTCCAACTAAACATTCAGATCGTACCGACACCTAGGTATCGTTTTACAATTAAATCTCGGTCTCGAATGGATTAAAATGAAATACATACTTGCAGCTTCAACATCTTCAATATCGAGGAGATTCAAACTTTACAAATAAAAGCGGCCTGTTCCCCTTTCCACGACAGACTCTCATACCATATCCGCTCTTATCCAGGCTTTTACTTGAAACCAGCAATGCGTTCATTTACAATTTAAATTTACCCGGACCATCTACTGAATCGTCAGCCTTTTATAAATATATAATGAACCCAGAACATGTGCCTGTGCCCCTGGTATCGATGTTCGGCTTGTGATGTTCGTACCGGAACCTTCGCACAATTTCAATTTGTCACGCGTGAACATCGATTCTTCCAAGGGTCACAGCTTTATGCGGCTAAATCCTTTAGAACGATTAAAATGATACTAATGATATGGTATTTTTTACAAAGATTTAACATATCCATAAAATAGGAAGTTTCGTGCTCTCCTATTTTATATTAATTATAAATTAATAAGTTTTATATGTGTTATTTATAGATCTAATAAATTTTGTATTGGTTTACAGCAGGTGCTCCGGGTATAAACAGACGACAAACGAACAAATAGAAATTCAAACTATTGTCGTTGTTTAACTCGCATGGGACTATAAGCTCGAATTGGACTTAAACGTTACGATCGTCGAGAATAATTACTATGTGTACCCTGTACGACGGGCAGAGAATCTTAAGTTATTAACGGCAATTCCTTTGTGCATAATTCAGGTTTATTAACAACCTGTAATGGATAATCATCGATGAACTCTTTTTGAATAAAGTTCACATTTATAAAGCAAACACTATAAAATACGACAGGACAATTGTAATCGATAAATGACATTTTATTAGGATATTATAAGAAGCTAAGATATCGAGGTACATTAAAATTGAGTCCGCTGCAACCCTCATGACATTTAAAATCCTACGCGTATATTGAGTAAAGTTGTTATATTAAATATAATCATATTAAATACAAGCTCGTCCGCTGGATTCCCAAATTATTTGGTTAAATACTTTAAATACGAGAATACCGAGTGTTAACAGTAGTAAATCCTCTATATGGTATGTCTACTTTGCTATCTTGAATAGGTAAATAACATTTCACTTTAACGCATTTAACCAATATTAACATTTAACATTTAACCAATATTATACGCATATGCACATAATGTTACTGTTACATATAATGATATATACGTAGATATACACGTTAATTAAATCCTCTATATGGTATTTTTATATCAGTATCGTAAACATTGTAAACCGGAAATCTTTTATTACACACGTACATATACAGTCAATATTATTGTTACATATAGTGATACATACGTTGATCCACACATTAATTAAATCCTCTATATAGTTTCTCGAGTAGTTCTCTTCAATACCGTTATATCGATGAACTCTTTTTGAATAAAGTTCACATTTATAAAGCAAACACAATAAAATACGACAGGACAATTGTAATCGATAAATGACAGTTTATTAGGATATTATAAGAAGCTAAAATATCGAGTTCTAATTGTGAATATCAAGCGCTCGTCGTTCGATGAGATTACCAATATTTTCTTCCTGCTCCTCTACATGGCGCTACGCAGGACTCGCTTCTGAGCACGTCTTTCTCGTTGGAGGCTTAATCTTTCTTTTCTTTTCCAGTAGAATTTTTACACAATTCTTTCTCCCTTTTATCATTAAATTACCTGTAATTCTTAACGATCTTTAATCTTTGTCGCTTCTTCCCTATATATATATTTTTGTTTACTTTTCTCCGTAGCGAATTTTGTCTTTCTGACGCAGGATTAGGTTCCTGGACTTAGGGAGTTGCTACACGCCAGCTCCACCATGGCGACGGCATTCACTAGGCAGCCTAGATAGCCACCTTTCAGCTCACGCTTCGGGACACTTTTTTCGCTGAGATTCTCCGCGATGAGGCATGAAAGCAGAGACCACCGTCTGCGGAGGCATGATTATTCTATTGTTCCTTTTAACGAGTAATCGTTTTACTCGAGTCCTCTTACTAAACCGTAAGTACAAAAGACTATTATACTTAGATAGGTACTTGGTCTCAAGAACCAACTTATTTTGGTCTTTCGATTAAGTTCTTAATTAAATGCTCAATTAGATATTCATAAATATATCTTCATAATATTTCCCTCATCTATTTCTTTGACATTCTAGCAACCTCGTTAAGACGTCCGCCACTTCAACTTCTATCTACAAGTGGCAAAAACTGAAGCTGACCTTCTTCATGGAGAAACATGCCGGAAATGGCATCCGCACGTGTGAATAATTATACTCAGTGTCCAGGTAGTTCTTTCGATCATCCGATAGAAGTCGTTTCTGTTTTTCAGAGTTCGTTCACGCCTCCAGAATGTAAAAATATCCAAGGAAGTACCATTAGGAAGCAATGAAATTCAGAGCTTCTGTGGTTATTCCTTTTTCTAATTGTTTCTTTTCTTTGCCCAAAATGGATGATTTCTATATCAAATTGTTTATTCGTATTTTTTTTAATATTCCTTGAGATTTTCAATCAACTCGATTTCGAATTTCTTAGCACCCGATCTTCTGGTTGACGTCGTTAAGAAAGAGGAACGAGTGCACAGGAAGCATGGTCGGCGTGAGCATGATTAGATCTGCCCGATGACCTTGCCAGTGATAATAGCGGTTCGTTAAGGTGGTTGCAGTCTTGGTTTGCTTCTGTTTCGATTTCCAGCGAACTCGTCAGCCGGCATGGCTTCAGAGATGCTCCCTCTGAAACAAGTCGAAGGGAAATAATTAATGGACTCTCTGTTCGATTGTACGTGGATGACAAGCTGACCGTAAAAAGAAATATACAAATACGATTAGAAAATATAATCCGAACCCCTTTCGGTTTGATCTGAAGGTTTCTTTTTCTAGACGGAACCAAAGATTCTTATCTGGTTTATGGTGAGCTAAGGAACTCTTTGAAAACAGCATTTATAACTTTCGAAAAAGAGACAGGTATTTCTTGCGCGAACAATTGAATAATTAATTCGTTCTCTAAATATCCTTATTTGTTGTTCCTAAAATACATAATGATTGGAAGCTTCTTACGGGAAGCGCAATCAGCCGCTGATATCATTGAAGTCGAAACGCCATTAAAACCATATTACGATTCGCATGCGACATGCTCCATTCATGAAAACACAAAAGCAATAAACAAGTACAAATCAACGAAATAAATCCTCCGAGAACGAGACGTTACAGGAATTATACCATTGCGAGGATACAAAAGACTTGCTCATGAGCTACTTCCTTCAAGTAGTTGAGCGGTGTATTTTCCGGTCGTTAACTTCCATATAATGGGATATTAAAGAGTACGGACACAACGCTGCTATTTTTCAACTGTTCATTATCAAATTACGCAGCGGGAATCGTTGCAACGACAAAACTGTAACGACTCGTACCTGCGTATCTTCCATTTAGCTACGGTAAACGCTGACTTGTCTGCGTTTTTTTTTTTTCACTTCCTCGTTACGGAAACCAGGAAAAGTGATTCACAATACAGTTTCTAACTGTACTTCTCGCGATTCTTCCTTAGAAACAAGCAATTGCTTCTTTTCAATTTCCTAAACCTATAATAAAACAGTCCATTCCTTGAATAGAAATTAACTTTAAAACTTTAGGCGCATACATTGTACGTATCGTATGTATGTATTTTGATTTGAAAAGAAACGCGGCAAACGCCTTTGAAAAGACGTTAGGTTTTCAACACCTTAACTAACTTAATTCCAGCGAGTCGTAAATCTGCTGCATCTCCAACATCTGAATATCCATCTTTTACAATGACTTGTTCTCCAACTTATTAAAATTACACCTCCCCCGTTGCACCGACCTTCTTTAAAGGTTCCCGCGGCAGGTTGAACCCGCATCACGTATCTTCCCTCTTCCTTCCACCCCTGTTCCCTTTCTCTTTCTATCGGACGGGAAGAGCGGGAACGCTTAAAACGCGCGAATCACGCGAGCGCCTCACGATTTGCGAAACATCACGTGAAAATCACCGATCCGATCTCCGTGCGCGCGGTGCACCGTGGGGGTAACGATTAAATCGACAGGATATACTTTATTGGCTATTCCGTTATTACAGGCTGTAGTTGGCGGGGAAATAGTCATTATGGATCGATGAACTCCATTGTAACAACGCACCTTCGAATTGCATCGGAAACGCTTCTGTATTGCGTGCACCGTATAACCTATCATCGTCTGTTTAGGGTAAATCAGTGGATCGGAAGTTACGTTTCTATGTTTCTCGCCTGTCAGTATAACACTGTGCAAGAGATACAGCAAGATCCTAAAATCATTCGAGTACAAGTAGCGTAAAATGGTCGTTTAAATTTCAATAAATTAACTATTCATACGTTAATTGTACGCGGTCAGGATTAAGGGGTACGGCGATGGAGAAGATTTTGTTAGCTAGATGTTGAGTAAATAATCGAAGATGATAATTTTATAAATGTTTCGTATTTATGATGATGGAAAAGATTTAATTTGAGTTACGTTACGTTTGAATAAGATAGACTTTTCCAAGAGTGGAGGATTTGTAGAGATAGTGGACGTAATAGTAGTATGATTTAATACTTGATGTGTCTTTTTTTTCTTTGACATATAGGTCACTGTGGGGAGTAATATTGATCTAGATATAACTATCTTTTCTGAGAAGTACGTATATGCTTATGGGAACTATGTTTGGTTAATCAATAGAGCCATTCTTTTGAGAAATTGAATCTAGAAGAATTCGACGATACTTTGCCTTGTTTCAATAGTACATCATTTTAAAGAAACGCCTGCGATTATAGTATATAATAGCACATAGGTATATGCAAAATTGCATTTTCAAATAATTAAATCAAAAATATAGGAATGTATCAATGGGAAGAATATTTGTTAAAGATCTTTCCTTTTTAATCAAATTCGTCCAACAACCCCATTCTCGCAAACATAAAATGAACGGTGCCTTTCTCAAAGAAACAAGAAGAAAATTGCTGTCGTTCTAAAGTTCTTCTCCATTGCTAAACTACCGTTCGTGTTTCTAGTTACACTCCAATTATTCGATTGTAAGAAGCAAGCAATCCCTCCATCCAAGGGCTAGATATAGTTTCTCGAGTAGTTCTCTTCAATACCGTTATATCGATGAACTCTTTTTGAATAAAGTTCACATTTATAAAGCAAACACAATAAAATACGACAGGACAATTGTAATCGATAAATAACATTTTATTAGGATATTATAAGAAGCTAAGATATCGAGTTCTAATTGTGAATATCAAGCGCTCGTCGTTCGAGGAGATTACCAATATTTTCTTCCTTAACAATATTAATTACGAAGTTTCGATACCGTTTATGACATTAAGATCTCTTAATAAAGTTGTATCGTTAAAATCTTACTGTTCCTAGGGAAAATATATAGTTAATATATATAGTTAAATATATGTCGGAGATGAAAGGACACCGGAACCTTGGGATAGCCCCGCAACATTGCAATCTAAAGGCCACTATAACTGTAACTAAACTACTGTAGTTATTCAATCCGATTGTAATTGTTCGAGATTAGTGACGGTGAGCTTTGGCTCGAGGTGACAGTCTGTCGCCCAACGTAGCCGCGGTCAAGGGATGAACGCTTTGCCTAACAAAGGTATGGAGTAATTCTATAGCTCTCCTTAAAAGAAATATTCGTGGCGACACGCGACAGTAAACATTCCAACGGTTTCTGTCCCGTGGCTCGCCACACGCAGAGCCTATTCTTCGAGTAAGATGATTGCCAGATGTCGATGCGTCTCCACAGTACATGTTCGGCTAGCCCGAGGGCCCGTTATAAATCTTAAGGTTTAGTTAACTAAAGTCCTTCAAACAGACAAACAGTCTTTGTCCTAACTACGGGAAGATAGGGGAGACATATTTTTCAACGAGCGGCGTCTCCCACTAGCAACTTTCCCTCGAGGGCGGCTAGCATCTTTTTCTAACCACCGATATGGAGATTGACCAATTAGCAGCAACGTCAATTTCCCTTACTTCCTAAACGAAGGCTTTCCTCGACGAATCCGATGATCTCGTGTCCTTAGAAACACCCCATTATAGTTTTCCTCTGTGGCATCATCGGGACGGGACGGGCATTCTTTTACGCGCTCCCGTCGACCAAAGAGTAACGTCTTTACGCTCAGCAATTATTTTTACGAGTCAGACTTAGATTCAGCGAGAACGCCCATCTGTCATCCCGTTGGCCGCGGATTCGTTATTGAACCGGAGACCACTGTCACTAGTGCCGCGGACGTCTCACCGCCGTGGTAGATTGTCAAACCTGTGTTATTCATACCTGTGTCAATAAATCGTATCTTCGTTACACCGCAACGATGGCTACCTTCAACGAAGACTCCTCAAATACCGACAACCCTATCCCCCCTGCTTCTCCGACATATAATTAATTAAAAAGGGGGAAATATAATTCTGTAATATCGTAGAATAGCTTTGATTGAAGATCGGCTGAAATTAGAAAACACCGTGTACGTCGTCTTTTTGTAGTTTGTTTACATCCAAGAGCGCCTAGTAACAGTGACGCGAGAAAAGATAAACAGCGTCAAAACAGAAGTACGGTTTCATATTTCAAGGAGTGGCAATCGAGAGGCCAGAGCATGTGAGCCAGAAAGTGTGTGCGTGTGCGTGTGCGTGTGCGTGTGTGCGTGCGTGTGTGTGTGTGTGTGTGTGTGAGAGGACGAGAGCAAGAGCGAGCACGACCGAGCAGGAATGCATTGGCGAGGGTCAGAGTTGATCGAGACGTCGAAGCATAGAGTCGTTAGAATTGTCGAGTGTTAGAGTTGCCAGTGAGAGAGAGAGAGAGAGAGAGAGAGAGAGAGAGAGAGAGTTACCAAATATAAAAAATACGAGCGTTGCATTTAGTTTTCCTGTTAATCAAACATCGTTTCTCTGTCTAACTAATATCTGTATTTTCAATCCATTATTAATAAATTATAATTAATCGGACAAAATTACACCTTTAATATATTCCGATATTACAATAACTTACCTTTTTCTACGTCAATGGACACGAAAGACGTTGAGTGAGGAATTAGAACAAGTGTGGATCGTTGGAAACCACTATGCTGCGGTCTACCATTCGTTTTACCCTATATATACCACGGAACAAAGGATAATTTTCACCGGCTTGGCTATGGCTACTGGTGTGGATCCAAGTATTCGGGCCATACTAGACGCTATGCAGAAGCAGAACGAAATCAAGTTAAGAAAACTGTTAAAGGAGACTATTAAAGCAGCGACTGATTTCCGTTGAGATAATAGGGGTGATTGAGTTTGTATAACACTGTGATTCACTGAATTATAAATTATATATTTCCAACACTTAGATTACACTGACGTAGAGAAATAAATAGTTAACAACTTGTCGCACGAAGATGTGATAGATATGTACGCTAGAGCAGGGCTCTTATAATGGAAATTAATGTATTAATGGACTTAGCACTATAATATATTTAGGAGAGAAGATGTATGTTCGACAACACCGAGAACCGACAAAAGATTTTCGTGAAGTATGCGACTCTCGCGCTATGTGTAGACTGCCGCGTTAGGCGTTAGTTTTTAGACTGTCTGTCGCTCTTTTTCTAATACGGAAGAAAAGTTCGGTGTGGGTGTGCCCCTGTGCCTAAAGAACGCGGATTCGTTGTTCCCACTTTCGTTAGGAAAAGTGAGGGTAACGAACCGCGGTGTCGATTGGTCATGACCTGCACTACTGCTCGAAGGGATGAGTAGGAAGTCTCCTACCATCGTGGTGGATAGATGACTGTGTGCGTGAGGAAAACGTAGCTTGTTTTATTAGAGGGCTATTCGGATTTTCCTAATGGGTGCATACCCGCTTTCTCCGTGTTTTAAGTACGCCTAATAAACCCAAGGACCTCTCTAAAAACCGACTGTGTTTCGAGAATATTTTTAAGCTTTAGAAATTCTTCAAGACAAACGGATTGAAGACACATGGCGAAACAATACAGGGAAGTGAAAGTTATGGTGGGTCCTTAGGTTTATTGAGGGTCGAAGTGACGTTACGCAGGCTGGTTGTTGTCCGGTGGCGCGAGCTGGCGCGGGCTGGCGTGCAGATGTTTTAGGCGGCGTAACAACAAGGAAGATCCTAGAAAATGAGAAGGGTGGATTAGAAGAACGAAGAAAACTCGAAGAAGATACAAAAGAAGAAACTACAGAGACAGAAGTCAATTCAAAAGGTATATTAAATAATAAGTGCGATTTACTTGATACCGAAAGAGCTATTGAAATTAATGATACGGTTCAAGATATTAAATTTACTGAAGGTAGAAGCCGCACTCAAAATGATATGGAAGATGTAGTAGAAGATTCACAAGAATTATCTAATAAAAGTAAGTTATCAGAAATAAGGATTGCACTTAACAAAATTGAATATACAAAAACTATTTTACGGAATAAAAAGAATTCATTAGAAAGAGAAAGAGGAGTAAGGGGAAAGAAGAAAATGTACAGACAGAAATTATTTCAAAAAATATATGAGATGATAAATGTGATTTGCTTTAGAAAAAAAAAAAAAAAATATTATCCACAAACTACATTAGGAATTTATCTATTTTAGTGAGGAGAAAGAGAAAGGATAGAGGAGTTGATCAATAGACTGTGGATTTTGAAGCGTTTATGAAAAACTTACAATTTTAATAAAATATTCAATGTAAAGTCTTTGTTATAATATTCAGATAGATAGATGAAAAAAATACTGAATTTGCATAATTACTCATGGCTTATTGATCAATCATGCGACTCGTTCAGAGGTAACTCGAGTTGTAAAGGCGACAATTTATTAAAAATGGTATATCTGACGTACGATGCATTTGCTCATGTTAAACTATTTAAATAAGTATAAAAATCACGCGAAAAAAAAATCTACTGAAAATAATGTTGAACTAGTTAATAATAATAAATCATATAGTGAAACACAAACCTTAAATCAAGATTTTAAGTTCAAAAAAAAAAAAAAAAGAAAGAAGAAGAAAGAAGTTGATAAAATGACAGCAATAAAATGACCAAAAATTGAATTACGATCCCGAGCATCAACTCGCTGATCTTCAAGTAGAATGTTCCGACAAAGACAGGACGACACAAGAGTTCGAGAAGCACATAGAGGACATGAAGGAGGAAGTGCAAAAATTAGAATTGCAACTCGACGAATTACAAAAAAAAGAAAAACACACACGCACGTAAAAAGAGTTCAATCTTTTGGAATACAAATGGAAGAACTAACAATAAAATTAGAAGAAATAACACAGAAGAAATAAGTCACCAATATGAAATTGCCTGATGGCTGATGTTGATCGTTGACGTTTATAATGATTGAATTTCGTCCACGGCGCCATCTGGATCCTTGTTGAAAAATTCAAATAGCCGCAACAGCACCATTGAGCTCATCACGTTTGTTGGTGAGTCGAGGAGCTGGAGGATTTCTCATCCTCAAGGACATAAATTTCACCGGTTCCGGTAATGTTTTTTACATGGTCCAAGCATTCGAAATCACAACATCGCTTTCCAAGACGAAATTTCCTGCATGGCTGTAGTAAACAGAAATAGATCAATTGTACAGATCAATCGTCACTCGACTGCTCGAGAATTCAGGTCATCCAGAGAATAGAATAGAGACGTGGAAAAATGTAGTGCGATCATCGCAGTGGGAGGAAATAGGGGGATAGGGACCAAATGAATGAACGAGATGTTAAGGACAACTGACGACAAGTTCTTCTTTTGTCGAGAATTGCATGTTTGTGAATGGTTTGTGGGTGGTTAGGTGGAGAGAATTGAAGAGTTTGGAGGTGACTGGAAGAGTGTTTTGGGCAAGGTAGATTGCAGAATGGTTGCGGTAGCATTGTGTTAATTATGGGTTTGTACATGTAATCTTTGTATGTATCACTACATAGAACCTAACGTATATTTTTAATAATACATCAGAGTTTTAGTTATTTCATAGCTATGAATTTTATACTCTATAATCTTGACGTTTTATTTCACAGAAGCGTTTGAATATCCATAAAAATTAAATGAACCAATGTATTCATTATCTTATAGAGAAGATATATTATTTTTAATTATGTTCCAATTATTTATCATGATCCTGATTTCCTTATTCTGAAAATTTGAAAGGAAGTTTTGTAGTTTGATACTTTCAGCGACAAAGGGTCAATATTGCTTTAGTATATTTCGTCACATATACATGTATATCTATATATCCACCGAAAATGCGCTCTTGTAGACAAACGCTCGATTCGCGTCATAGCTTTTAAAGCTTGTCGCATCTCAATCAGTTGGAAAAAGTTTTTCCTGTAGCATATTTTATTTTTACGAACCAACAAGGTCTTTGTTTATTTCCTTCTTTTTTTTGCTCTAATTCCCCCATTGTTTTTTCAAGGATAGTATTTCAGAGCCATTAGTCAAGTTCATTGTAACAATAAACGTACGTTTCGGAAACATTTTGTGCTGTGAAACAGAATACACTAAAGTTTGAAGGTCACATCGATTTTCGAAAGTTTATAAATGGAGGTGTATGACAGTATCACCAGCTGTTGCTGTCCCCAAGCGCCAAAATACGTTCTGACTACTATTTTATGTATCTCACAGAAGTATGTCTTCATTCATCATCTCCCATGCCATCCACCAACGTGTTCTTAACATGTTATCTCCTAGTAAAATATTGATGTTGAGTCAGATATCCAACTGAATAATCTTTTCGGTGTCTACTATAAGACATTTAAAACCAAGGCTCGTACACACGTGTGCTTATACGTCAGATGTAATACTTAACAGGAAACCTGCTTATATTAATATTAAATTTATGCATAGTAGGATGTTCGACCTTTGTAAAAATGAAATTATAATACATACAGTTTCACCGTGGAAAAGTGAATCTTTCTAGCATGTCCACGCAAATGCAGGGTAGGGGAGGACTGTGCATGCACCAAACAACTTTACGTTCGTAATTTTTCACACAAATGTACAACTGTAGGGAAAAAATTATCTCTGATTTTTCGGATGTTAGGAATCGACAATATCGCATAACGGAATGCTGTGTTCTACGTATTCTATTTTTGTTACGAAAGTGGTACAAACGAAGTCCACATAAGAATAGTACAACAAAATCGGTTGAGGTTAGGTTATCGTGCAGATATCGCGGCTTTTGCATTGGAAATCACGCAACTGCCAGTCTCGTCGTTCCTTGTAAACGAAAGAAAGGTATTGTAATCGGTCGGAATTAACATAAAACTAGTCGCATGCGACCATATGGCCTGAATGTTCAATAAACGAGAGTAGAGCGCGAGCTATGTGATTCTAACCGTTTAGGCGGAAACTAATGATTGTAACCAGAGCCGAGATATATGCCAATATTACTTTGTTCGACAAAGCGTATAAGATGAGGAGAGAATCGCGATAAGGTAGAACAAGAGACAGATATTCTCTACGTAAAGCAAGTCTGTCAACTAGATTGAAATCCTATAGCTATAACTACAGTGAATCCATATTCTGGCGAATTGTCTTTTCACAAATGAAGCTTCTGAAGAACGGAATTGATACAATAACTACTGTTCATTCGTAACTACTGTTGTAAGAATCTATATATTTGTCTATCTATATCTATATATATCGATCTATATATATTTGTCAGAATGTCATTTTATCAAAAAACCCATTCTCTGTAATCATAGTTTAACGAAGCATAATTAATAGAAGAGGTAGAGCGTTAAGTGGAGATGATTTAATCACAGTTAAGTAGATAAATCTCTATATTAGTCTCTTTAATTAAAATGTTCTACGTTTTATTTGCGTCATTTTTTTCCTTCATCCAATTTAAAATGTTTAAATAACAATAGCCTATACAATATAATTTTATGTAAAAAAATTGATTGTACCATGTTTATTACAGATATTTAACATTTTTGTGTACATACAAAATTTAAATTATACCTCGCTTGAGAACAAAAATTCTATTTGTTTTCCTAACATGTACTAATAATTATTGATCAAAATAGAAAAAGCTGGAGGAGATTACTTAGGAAGATTACTTAGCATCTCATATTCCTGTCAAGGCTCGAACGTTTTATCTTCCTTTAGATTTTCCTAAGTTTCCATTTCTCTGACTTGCTATTTGAGTTAGCTTAGTATACGTGCTATACATAAGTATGTATAGTGTCATGATCGCGACAGTCTTGAGTTACCCACGCTTTATCCTCTGTAAACTATTTATAAAAGAAGAACAAATTACATGTTAGAACTTTCATTCAATTTACCAATACAAATAATTTTAAACAAGAAAAAAGACCTAATGCAGTGGTTTCAACTTAAACATATCCAACAGTTATTTACGAATAAATAGTATAAATCTTTTAGCAACATGAAATTCGCGATATTTATTCAAATATTTATATTTACAGTGCGGCATCAGCAAAGAAAACGTGTTTATCGAAACGTGCGCTATCGATTTTATGATTTTGCCACGCAAACAGGGAAATTGCAACTCAAAATTGAATTCGCACTGCAAAGCGTTGACGTTACGATATCAATTACATACTTCAAAAACACCGAAGGTATCACACGGAATCAGAGAGATTCTATGAGAAGTTAAACGCATAGTCACCCTATTGGGAATAGGATTGCTTTGATTCGAGCTCAAACATAGGGAAAGCTGAAAGAATCTTTTGCTGATCTTCCTTCTTCTCTACATTGGATTTTATACAAAACGACTTTAACCTTTTCAAGGAAATACGGAAATAAGGATTTTAGATAGAGAGATTTATCTGGAAGGAAATGGATAGAAAACGTAGAACCAGTTCTTGTTGGTTGAAAGATTTTTTCTCTTCGCAGAGATTCAAGCTTTAAAGAACGATCAAATATGTGCGCAGCTGACTTACGAGTGAAGTTATTATTAAAAAAAATTGTTAGTTCAATTATCATAAGTTTAAAGATATGTAGATATTGTATTTACATATCGAAAATCAGACAGCAATATTAATTAACACACCTAGTCAAACGCACACGTACTTTAAAACCGTGCTTTAAAATCGATATTCGCTGAAACAATACATCGCTCTGCGCTTCCAATTTGTTTTCGCACGAAGAATCAGTCCACTCATTGTTACCGTCACCATCTCTACCGTAATCTATATTACTCGAATAAATTCTATATCTTGATTGGAAAATCACATATTTTAACGAACTTCCCTATTTTTTGTTTTTTATGACTTTAACTGGCAATTTCCATAATGTTCTATAACTTGACAACAGACTGATAATATTTCAGGATATATATACATACATCATGTTTTTGAGGATTCTGTAGTAAAATAATTATAGTTGGGGAGTCCAACTTCCCAAACCGCGACAAACATATTTCACACATCCACGACGACTTTACAAGCAGACCCCTCGCGGTTTTGGGAAATCGATGAAGGACCCTCAATTAAACATATCTCAGAGGGCAGATCGACGATGCGAAGAACACTTCCAAGCCCACACCCGACGCACCAGCGAAGGACGATACATCGTCGCTCTACCTTTCAATGATCAGCTTCAGTCACTCGGATCCTCTAAAACGCTGGCAATTAAACGACTCGCCTCACTCAATCGCCGATTCCAGCACGACAAACGCTTCGAATCAGAATATCGAACGGTAATACAGGAATACCTGGCATTGGGACACATGACGAAGGTCAATGTCAACCACTCCGACGACAACGGATACTATTTACCCCATCATGGCGTGACCAAAGCATCGAGTCAAACCACCAAACTCCGTGTAGTTTTCGACGGATCGGCACCAAGCACTGCCGGAACCTCCCTAAACGATACACTTTACACAGGACCCAAGTTACAGGAAGATTTATTTTGTATATTAATTAGATTCCGCGCTCATCAGTACGTACTGACTGGCGACATCGAGAAAATGTATCGGCAATTCCTCGTACGACCAGAGGATCGGAAATATCAAAGGATATTATGGCGCAGCGCGAGTGGAGAAACAGAAACATATGAGCTTAACACCGTAATACTCTTATCATAGAAATAGAAGCAGTCCTCAATTCCCGCCCGCTAACTCCTATCTCCACCGATCCAAATGATCTCCTAGCCCTCACTCCCGGACATTTCCTCATTGGCGATTCATTAATGTGCTTACGTGATCGAGATTTCAGAGACATTCCATCGAACCGACTCTCCAAATGGCAGCATATCCAACAGCTTAAACAACATTTTTGGAACCGCTGGCATAAGGAGTATTTGAACGAGCTAACCAACCGCAATAAATGGAGCAAGGGTGGACACAGCATCCAAAAGGGCACAATCGTCATCCTCAGATAGGACAACGTTCCCTCCATGCATTGGCCTCTGGGCCGAGTTATCAAGGTTCATCCAGGCGCCGATGGTGTCATCCGGACAGCTACAGTTCAGACGGCAAAGAGCATTTTGGATCGGGGCGTCAAAAGGCTTGTCCCACTGCCAATTCAACCCGATCTCGAGAAACCCGAACAACTAGCCACCGAGACGAAATAAGATGGGAATTTCAGCCACACCTCGCTAGTTTGATCGGTACCCTCTCAACGGGGGGAGAATGTTACGCCATGCGGCTTACCATAGGTCATATTCTTAACTATCGATAGCGCCACTATAATGTCGCAGACGGATCGTCGCGTCTGCCCGGCAAACAAACATTGTAGTGGCAAGCGCGTGGTTCATTAAGCAGGGCGACTTCCAGAAACGTCGACTCGTGGCCCGTATTTTACCTCGCAGTAAAAGAATGTGGCGTGATCCGAACGTAGTGGGGGTCGCCTTCCAGAAAAAACGAAAAAAATCGAAAGGCGTTCAGAACTTTTCGAGAAGTCGAACCGTCAACACATGTGGTATGTCGCGCATTACTTATCAACCAAAACGCAGTTACATTTTTTTTGTTCCTTTTATATCTTTCTAGTTAATAAGTTGTTGAAATAAACATTAATTTATTTGTGTTAATTCTGTGGAATTTCATTGAACTACCCTTATTATCATAATCGAAATAAGGGGATCGATCAGTTCGTGGCGTCGATTATTTAATCGTAACGGGAACTTACAACTCTCGTTGACGTGCTATCTCGCGATCGCGTCTCTCCGCGAACGGTCGAAACAAAATGATTCACTAAAAACTGTCCTGAATTCCTAAGAATTTATTTACCGCAAAACTGACAAAGTGTTTATTTAAAAAATGAGGTTGAAGGTAGTCCTTTTCTTTCATTTCATTCATTTTCATTTTCTTTCTTAAGTATGGCTAACACAATATCTAATCAATTAAAATTTTATATTTTCACGTGAAAAGTTTCTTTAGATAATTATTATCAACATGATGACTAACTCTTACGGATTAATACGTGTCTGTAGGGCAATCCGGTGGACTTGATCGGCTTTTTACTTCGAAAGTTGAGTAATCGGTGTCGCTTTCTTACGCATCTTTGAACTGTATAAATGTTTTAAAATTGTTTGATCCAGAATGTACCACACCGGACAATCAAGAAGGCAGGTGCCTTGACTACAGAAAATGTAAACCTCTGCAAGAAATATGGCAGATACAGTACCGTACAGCCACCGATTTTTATAGACGATCAGTGTGCAGATACCAGGGCAATGTTACGATCGTTTGCTGTCCGAACGATCCAAACAAAGAGAAGAGAGAAATTTTAATAAAAACTGTGTACAAGTATAAGGCTTTGCGACCACCATACTGTGGTTTTAGCAACGTCTCTCATACCAGGCTGGTCGATGGTAAACCAGCTGAACTTGGTACGTTTTATGTCTTTCTTTCCGATTAATAATAAGCCATTTACTGCAAAGAATGAACTTTAAAGGCATTAAACAGCACATCAATGTACATTTCAATTAGACTAAATAATAATGCTATGATTTCATCGGTAGTAACTTTACTTATTAACTTGAATTATTTCTTTCTTTTACTTCATGTTAGGAAGAGTATCTTTTTGCTTGAAATAAAAAATTGATATAGGAGTAATAATATGGATAGAGATCAAAAACTGTTAGGGCAGAAATTACACGTTTGAACTTTATAGTTCAGTATAGTTCAAATAGAAATTATATAGAATTATTTGATAATTTGTATTTCACTGGAATAAAAATTTAATTTCTGTCTTTATCAAATCTCTATTTCAGAGTATTTGTACGTATGTACTTATCGTCTGCTGTATGATCGAATATCGAATAGGTAATAATCGTTGTTACTCGTTATGTGAGAAAAAATTATGTATATTCACAACTATGACTATTGCATTTTAGGCGCTTGGCCATGGATCGCTGCATTAGGTTTTCGTAATCCCCGAAACCCAGACAAACCACTATGGAAGTGCGGAGGTTCCCTGATATCGGCTAGGCATGTTTTGACCGCAGCACATTATGCACATATGGATGGAATAGAAAACATACACAATCATAATATTGCCATTCTTAGATTGGTGGAGGAATTGCCATTTTCGAGTAAGTCCTCAAATATATATATATATATATATATGCTATTGAGTATTACTGAAGTATCATATCCTGAAATTTCTTACTGTACACATATATTGTGTCATAAAGCATGTACAATTCTTTCTCATACTTTTGGTCATTCGTTTCCTGCATTTTCATTTATTCTTTTATTTTTCAGGGTACGTATATCCCATTTGTACGAAAGAGCCCCTACGAAAGAGCAACTTCGTCGGCTATAACCCCCTTGTTGCTGGATGGGGAGCATTAAGATATAGTAAGTGATATCAATTTTATAATAAAATTAAACAGTTCCAGTCTTAAATATCTTTCTTATTTTCTTCGTAGGACGACCACGACGTAATGCATTAATGGAAGTACAAATGCCAGTGATTAAGAACGCCGAATGCAAAATAGCTTATTCCAAATTTCCTAATGCACCTGATATCACTGATGGTATAATATGCGCCGAACATGCTCAGGGTGGAGAGGATTCTTGTACGGTAATTAAGTTACAGAGTTACTACAAACTATACGGTATCTGAAGACACGTTAATTCGAATTAACATCAAGTCGACGTCTTAAACATTAGAAATAATAGATAAACACAATTTAATAATCTTGCCCACTTCTCACACCTCATTGTGGTATTTAATCTAATTTCCTTCTAATCTTAGTTTTGCTCAAAATACATATAACATGTACATTATAAATTGGAGTATTTCAATACACAAATCAATAGAAGATTATTACTGTATATAAGTATAATTTCAATACAATTCGATCGATATATTTCAGTATCTTTGATTAAAAATTTAACGATCCTTTCAGGCTGACCGCGGCGGACCACTGCTGATACAACATGAATGAACCTCGTATTTAATAGGTATTGTGTCTTATGCTTATAAGTGCGGCACAGCTGGGTATCCCAGCGTTTACACTAGGGTCACATCGTACCTTGACTTCATTCTCCAAGCGATGCAATAATATGATATTACTGTTCCATAAATATCATTGTGTAAAAAACGTAAAGTTGGATTTTCTTATTGTGGAGATAAGAAACAGCTCAAATTTACATTGTTTTGTACGTTACAAATTATAGGCTTAAAATGTACGAAATGTAACTTTGAAACGACACTAATTTTTTACGCACGATAAACCTCCACGACTTAGGTATGTAAAGATGATAAACGTATATTAATTCTATTAATTTGGTAATAATAAACCAACTTTCTGAGAAGTTCTGTAAATTTCGTTTCTGTTGTATCAAGAGGATAATGGAATATTCCACTTAGATCGTATACTTCTTGTATGTACATACAAAATTTTCCGGCTAATCTAAAACACTTCATAAGATAGAGAGCTTCTGGAAATTCGGACACAGAGAGTACATAAAATACAAGATAAGTCTCGTGTCTTTCAAAATTATTTTTTATTCGCTAAAAACGTCCTGTGTATTCATGCAATCACATGCAACCTCGAAACTTCACTTATTTTTTATCACTTTCCAATTCAATACACTGTTTCTGCATTTTTGACTATATGTAAGAGAAATTTCCATTCAGCCAAAGGTGTACTTACAGATTATAGATTCCTATACGACTCTCGGTAAAAATTTATCCGCACTCCAGATAGTTAAAACTTCTGTCGACCGTATTGATCCATCTGCACTCTTCGTATGACGTCAATATCTGTTCAGTGCTGCTGCGTAGGTTTCATTGTGTTACGTCAATTCGTTTGTGACCGTTGCGCGAGTAATGGCGCTTTGCAATGGCGATTTGCAGGAAAACGGTGCAGGATGCTGTGATTCGTTTCTTGCGGTCGGAGGTTTTGTTTGATGCCTATATTTATCAAAGATTTAATGCACATTATGGAGAAAGTGTTTTGTCACGAAGTGTGTTTGAATGGGCACAAAAGTTCAAAGAAGATCGCACAAGTGTTATGAAAAAACAGCTGGACGCCCGTCCACATCCACGATGACAACATTGAACGTGCTCATGAACTTATGCTCTATGGAATAGACGAGTGAAGCTGGATAATGTGGCAAATCATTTGCAAATGAGCCACGGCTCTGCTTATGCAATAGTGCACGACAGATTTGGGTTTTAAAAAGTTTGTGCGAGATGGATGCCGACAAAGCTGATGAAAAGGTGAAGACGACGATGCATTCGTGGTTCGCAGCTCAGCCCAAAACATTTTTTAACGAGAAAATACGAAGGTCCTTCAGCAAATGGACAAAGTGTATACAGAAATTGAGTGATTATGTCAAAAAATGATGTATGTCTTTTTTGACAATTGCTTAAAATAAATTCTACACCGACAGAGCGGGTAACTTTTTACTCACCCTCGTAAGACACTTAAATTTTCAATCTATTATGATGAATAAAAGAGCTTATACTATTAAATCTAATTGTATTTTGTTGCATGAGAGTACACGTGTATGTGATGTACATTACCTTTATATCCCCTTGAACGCTTCAATATTGCGCATATATACTATATTTTGTGCAGCTTCTATAAAATTTTGTATGTTTGTTTAGGCTGTTAATCGAGAGGCTGGAGTACAAAGAAGTGGCACAATGATGTGGGCTGATGACATTTATAATTATCAAGGAATTACCCCTACATTCGCTCAGGTATATATCGTTGACTATAATGTATTTAACATATATGATTGTTAGAATATTAATAATTAATTTTTAATTCTATCAGAATTTTAATGAAACTGTCCCTTGGGAAGGAAGAACTGATACCTTGATATCACGGTTTGTACATCCTATATATACGACAAATTTTAGAACATTATATAACGAAGAACCAGATCGTCGTGGCCATGTGATGTGAATAAAAGGACTTGAATTTGATGATATTTTTATAATGTTAGATAACATAACTAAGTATCTTCACAGTAAGATAGGATGACATGGTTTACATGATCTTAATGTTGTTCACTTGAGTGATGATATTATAAGGAAAAGTGTAATATCACAGGTAGGATGATTCATAATTTAGAACTACTAACTCATGTATGTATTAAAAATTAAAGAAATATATTAAATTTTATAGGATATTTATGTTTAGTAACCAGTAATTCAGAGATTGGTATTCATTACTATATATTGGTATTCGTTACTATAACGAGGCTGTAGAAACGCACCCTTCCTTCTTTGCAAATGGTCCTGTATTTATGTCTAAGCCGAAACTGGAACCTCTGAATAATTTAGATTTATTCTTGTCATTTTCTAAAATACTTATCTACAGTATACCATAAGGAATGATACCGTATCACACCTAATCAAGTGCCTTAAGAAACATCAACAGGATATCACAGTAATCCCTTATCGACTGATATGTAAGTAAAAGTTATGTGTCATTGTTATACACAGTTATGTGTTAGTGTTATACACAGTTATTTATCATTTTCTATTAATTCAGTTGTAGCCACTACAATATCTATGACACCGGTAGTAATTATAAGATCAATAATGATGTTCTATAAGAGGAAATGATGATTAGGAACAAAAACTTACAGGTAAGTCAAAGTATATGTTATTTGCCATTTGAAAAGAAAGTTACTAACTTAGAATTTTTTGATAAATAACAATTGTGCAAAATATATTGGATTTCAAATTTGTCAAAAATTGAAATTTAAGAAGCATTGTAATAATATAACATTAATATTTTGATTTTTCAGGAGATATCATGCGGTGGATGGATAATATGTAAAAAATATTAAGCAGTATATGAATTTTCATATTGCGTAGAGATAACAAAATGAATTTTAAAAAATGTCGACATGGTAATAAGAAATAGCATCATGACAAAGAATATATAAACACAGTTTCATTTTTTATAAATAAAAATTTGTTGTTCCAGATTTTGAAATATAGTGAAACGTTTAATTAGTATCTTAATATCTTTAAATAATTATTATTTTAGAATCAATTGTAATTGTATCATACGTACTTTTGAATTCGTGCAAGAACATATGTAATTTTGAAGTAGTTATTATTAGGAAATTGTTAGACGCGAACAGTATGCGAAAAGTTAGTATGCAGTGTAATAATTATCAATCAAAACACAAGAATTAAATTCTTGAGGAAAAAATTTCCGGAATTTCTTATTTACATGATTATAAAGAAATCCATAATAAAAAGGAGCTGCTTTCTAATACTTCTCTTCCTTGTAATGCCTACGTTAATAATAACGAGGTTCGACTTTTTGTTTTTAGAGGGATACTGGAAAATTTGAAAGTACAGTACCATTGGGAAGAAAATCACGATATTGAAAACGATATTTGCAAGTAAATTTCCAAAAAATCTGTTTTCAAATTTTCGCTTTCTATTTCACATTAAAAGAAAGGGCTGCCTTCTTTCTCTGCAAGACAAAACAAACATTCTGAATCTCGTATCAATGAATGATGTCAATAAGTTATTTTTCTTTTCAGATTGAACAATATTCCAGATTTATTCATAATTTCATACTACGCGAAGAATAGACTTTCATAGGTATATAAAGGAAATATTAAGTATAGGGAAACTCTTTTTCGTTGTAGGTGACATATGCTTCACGGTTGAACACATGTATTTTTGAACACATATAAATGAAAAAGTACTCTTATGGAGAAAAAGAATTGATACCTTCGATTGACATTAGATAATGTATATAAACTTATGAACAATCACTATCAGTTTGTATTTTAGGTGCACACGCAGATTTGTTGGAGTTCTTATAAAATGTACATCCTGTACGAACGTTTTATTCTTCCAAATTTTACGATACTATGTCTCATATAATAACTATATGGATTAAACGTAATATAAATGATCCGAAAATAGACTCGAACGACATTAATTGTCTTTCTATTTATATCAATATCGAAAATACAAGTAAAGCTGGAACAATAGTATGCAAGAATGGACTATTTATTATTTTAAACCAAATCATAGCATATTCAGAATGCACAGTATTATCATGAAATGTAAATGAATCAGTTGTAAACGAACGATTTTACTGTAAAATCGTTGCCTCCTTTTTTTCATCTGAAATATAGCAGCAATGAGTACATTCTTTTAATATATAATAAAACGAGATATCTTTATAAAGTTACATATGTCATCACTGGTAACTGTTATCTCGTATGACACCAAATATACCGTTAGTATGGAATGATATTTTTATGAAGATATACTTTAATGATAGATTTTATGAATGAAACGTTATATAAGAAAAATTATCTCTTGTTATTCTATGATGTGTAGTAGCTAATGAAGATTAATTTTACAAAGTATTGGAGCAAAAGAGAATTAAAAAATTAAAAAGATCTAAATAAGATTGTTCGTGTGGCTTAATTATCTCAATTCTGGTACACCACTTGTTACATTCTAACTAATTAGCGCTAAACAATAACTTGCAAATATTAAAGATATTAACACCTTAATATTAACACCTAAAGGTTTTCAGGAAATTTTATAATATTTGATTATTGTATATCTAGTCATTGATTGATAAAATTTCTTGTATAAGCATAGATCGAGGTTGACGTCATACGCAGATTGCATATCATTGACAGGTATCGTTTTAATTTATTTTATGGCTAGAATCATTTGAATATTATACGAATAATTATTTCCATTCGAACGATTAATAAATCACGTACCTATAAAAGATATATTATGAAAAAGACGTGACGAAACAAAAAAATATTGGAAATTCCGTTGTCATTAGATCAATTATTTTTGCAATGATTTTTATTTCCATGTAATTACATATGAAATGGGTAATTCATTAACATCTCCTCGAATCGAATATAATTCGTTACACTTCACAACGATTCAAATAATGGACGGGAAATATATAATAAGTTTCCTGTCCTTGCGTTAAAATAGTACTGTACAAATCAGATGATACAGGAAATACCCAAAAAACCCAATTACATCCACATTGCATGACAGCACACTTGCAATGGATTTTTGTGATTTCAATGTCACAGACAATGACACAACTAATCAGAACACGTTCGAGGCTATAGACATTGAAATTACCGCGTGTTTAATACGTTTAAAGCATAAATCTAAATTTCACGCGATTATTTCTTTGTACATTGTGAAACTCTTAAATTATCTTAATCGAATAAATAATCCTAATGTAATAAAACATCTTGAAATAGACCTAGATATCTGAAACAGAAACTCGAAGGATAAGAAATCCTAAAAGGTACTAATCCTAAAATAACAAACTCCTAAATAATAAACAAGTGATAAAACCTGTTATAAATAATAAACCTTACCTGGAATAATCAAATCCTAACTAATCGAAAATAAAATAAGGCAAGCAATTCTTAATCTTTCAAGTAATTTTTCCGAAAACACAGAAAGATAGAGAAATTAAAAAGACGCAGCACAAATTGCAGCACAATGAAAGTTTCAGAGCGATGAATACGATCGTATTAAACTAAATAATTTTCAAAAGTGAAATTACACTGAAACGTATATCGATGATATTTGTCATTTCTACGATCTGTTTCGCTTGATCGTGCTTCTTTTCTGATGTAAATTCAATTTATAATACGAACTAAGTTTCCTTTATTATTATTAGTCCTGTGTCTTTTTAATTCGTCACTTCTTTTATTTCAGAACAATGACGGGCTCCAAGATGCTGTTCGGATGTTTGGCGTTAATTGCTTTTCTGCATCCATTAGTTCACGTTTGTACTTCGAGTAGTACAGCTCAAGGTTTGTACTTCGAGTTGTCTTTTTCCATGCACTTCAAATTCCAATACGATCTGGTCACGTGGCCTTCGTACAATTTCGAAATTTTACCTGTTTGGTAATCGTCAATGAAAAAAGAAGTTATGCGTGACCTCAACACATTGAAACAATTTTTATGATTTTTTATTTGCCGGTTGGTCAACAAGTTAATGGAAACATTTCACTTAACTATTCGCGTTAATTTCTTCGGTTTAACTTTTGGGAAATGCTTCGTTAGCTTCGGGAATATTCCAACGATTCGTTTTACGATAAGCATGATAAATATTACATCACGGTAATGTAATATCGGAATATATTAAAGGTGTAATTTTGTCCGATTAATTATAATTTATTAATAATGGATTGAAAATACAGATATTAGTTAGACAGAGAAACGATGTTTGATTAACAGGAAAACTAAATGCAACGCTCGTATTTACAACAAATAACTTGACAACTATTTGGTAACTCTCTCTCTCTCTCTCTCACTCTCTCTCTCTCTCTCACTAGTAACTCTAACACTCGACAACACTCGCAACTCAATTCTAACGACTCTATGCTTCGACGTCTCGATCAACTCTGATTCTCGCAACACGCACACTTTTCGATTCGCCTTGGATAGCGAAACCGTCCTTCTTCTAACGCGTTTTTAAAACGCGATGGCGCTATCACTTTCTAAAAGCGTCGTTTTTACATTTCCGATGGCCACGGGCACATCCGACTGCCAGATATACAATGTATTATAAGAGTATCATTACCATACTTTTCATGAAAAGAGCAATTTTTCTTGATAACTATACTCTGTAACATAGATTGAAGTCGCTGATTTGATCCCTCTGATATCGTTGTCTTATGAGAGTCTCGCCTGGTCTTGATTGGTTCTGTTGACTCTTATCGTTGTGAAAAATCGATTCGTTGTGTACCTTTTTTGTATAGAGAATTATTTTGTGGTAGAATATAATGTTGTAATATTTGTGGTCTTTACTTTACTAATTTTGTCACTGAGCCGCGTCACTGAGGTTCGTTGAGCGATTCATATTCCGCATATATTCCGTACTTGCTTCGCTTGGTACTTTTATAATTTTCGCAGTTACAATAAAAAATTTAATTCTTAACAGATTAAAGATTTAACCTCTTGCTTTATAGTGTACAATAATTTTTTTTTTTTTTTTTTTTTGTATAGGTTATGTGATCCATAGTTTGAGTAAGTAGTACATATATATATATATATATATATATATATATATATATATATATATATATTACGTGACAAGCTTTCATTTCAATCTATATTTAAGATTAATATTTTATCAGTTTCTGTTCGTAACAACATCGAAGTAGTCAATAAGTTTGAAGAGTATAATTAAGGAAGTTATGAAGCAAGAGGTTAAGAACAAATTCTGAAAGAGGTTATGTACAACTCAGTAGTACTGCTTTACATTACTTTGCGAATTACTTTTCAAGCATAAAAATAGTTTAACAGCCACTTATAGTTACTTCCTTACCATTACATTCATTAAATTCGTTTGATTTTGGAAACAAAATAACCACGCTGACCAGTCTCTCATTTAAAATAGAATTATTTTGTCATATATCCAACAGTTTACTTTCTCTTCGTAAATATTATTAATAATTTTATCAATTTCGTATACTTCCATCCTTCGTATAAGTGACAATGAATCAGAAGAGTTTCATAGCAATATTGAACAACATACAGTCAACTACAACACCATTAGATAACAGCAATACAATAGATTATAATTTTCTACGTGTCATTGATTCATCATCATCATTTTCCATTTTTTTAGCATATGTAAAAACCATCCAATTTAAAATGTTTAAATAACAATAGCCTATACAATATAATTTTATGTAAAAAAATTGATTATACCGTGCTTTAAAACCGTGCTTTAAAATCGATATTCGCTGAAACAATACATCGCTCTGCGCTTCCAATTTGTTTTCGCACGAAGAATCAGTCCACTCATTGTTACCGTCACCATCTCTACCGTAATCTATATTACTCGAATAAATTCTATATCTTGATTGGAAAATCACATATTTTAACGAACTTCCTTATTTTTTGTTTTTTATGACTTTAATTGGCAATTTCCATAATGTTCTATAACTTGACAATAGACTGATAATATTTCAGGATATATATATACATACATCATGTTTTTGAGGATTCTGTAGTAAAATATATTATAATAAATTATAGGAAAAACAAACTATTTAAGAAAAAATTACCACCTTCGAGTAATAAATTATAGAAGGTTACCAATGTAATTTAAAACTTAAAACTTAAAAATAATCTATTACACGTAACAAAGAAAAGGATTTCTTCGCAAACGGTAACTCGAAAATTACAGCCATTGCTGTAGAAACATAGTTTTACAGGGAGAAGAATTTCGCTAGAAACTCTCGACGATGTCACATCAAGCGAAAATTCAATAAAGCGATTACTAACCATACTACCAGCGGCAATCGTGTTACGGCAATTCGTAAATAAGTTAGTCTTCTATTTGCAGAAACGTCTCTGGCAATATCGTCACACTCTTGATTACGTCGGCGCTATCAAATGGTCTTTGGAAGAAAGTTTTCCATTATTTACTTTTGCCCATGGCGTCGTTCCAACAAATGAATTCGAGTTCTGAATCGCTTTGTCTCGTATTACGACTTTATAACGGTGTTTCTTTAAACTTTAAACGATCGTAATAAATGTATTTACCCTGAATCATTTATAAACTGAACCGGAATATAAAATTTTATTCCGCAAAAATCATAAAGTTGAAAGTTAGGAACGAATAACAAATGAATAACGTAGTTTCATTAAAAGGCACGTGGTTAAGGTACGCCAATCCGCGTAATAACTTTGACACTCCAATTATTATAAAATATGTATCCTTAAGGGATTTTTTTGCGCGAATGCAAAATACTTTTCATACGTGCAACTGAATAAATGGGGCGTGATTTTCAATATTTCTTTTTGTAGAATTTTTAAACAAAGTAACTTTTTCACAAATGTTTTCGCTAACATTTTTACAACGTAAATGTCTTCTTTTGTAATTAATAATTTCAACATTTCTCTGAACTTTCTTCGTTGCGATAAAAAAAATATACAAAGCTTATGACGTGCTTGTTTAAAAATATTTATACGGAACAAGACTTTGAATTTGTCAGACCAATCGTCCTAACGAACGAATAAATTAAACGACTCGTAACAAAAAATTATTCCTGTCATTGTTGAATGGCGGAAACCATTTATAACACGTCCCATACAGCGTAGATCGCATACACGTCTTAGGGTGTATTTTTGGTACTTATATATACTCTATATATATTCTTACTCTATATATACTTATATGTACTCTATATATATTCTCTATCTTAGATATACCGTAAAATATTTCGTGAAATCGCGTATTCGTGTCTAATGTCAGGGATTCTCTTTCCATAAGTCTGCGTTTTCTATATTATCTTTCTTCCTTATCAGTAGGCATTCTCACAATTTGTGATTAATACTGCTCGTACAGGAATGTTAGGTTTTTGACGTTGTAAAATTTCACGTGAAATAATAATGCCTATATATTGACTAATTTATCAATTAATTAAATCCGTGTATATCAAGTTTTCTATAATTTAGTACTTTCGTGTAACTACAGAAATTTGATGCAATATAAAACTTGATTAAAACAGCGATTCATTAGGAAACGAGAATAATGATGCAAATATTTTTTGTAGCCATTATATAGGATTTCGATCGCATAATTCATCAGAATCAACTTACCAGTCTTTAACGGAAGAATAGAAAGAAGGGAAAGAAGGGTCAAAATGCCGTACATCTTCGTTAGTCGTCAGAAGTAGCGATGAGAAGCGTAAGAGAAGTGCACTAGCCAGAAGTATCTGCGACAGAAATCAGAATACACTCGTTTTCGCATGGTTGGATCAATTTCGCGTGGGACTAACCTGATTGAACCTAACGCGGGATAATTGTGTTAGGGAAGTGATACATTTACACTGTACATGAGAGTGTGTGTGTAAGGGCCAGAGGGCGTCAAGGTCTTAGTGGAGACAAAAGACTGTTGCCAGATGTTAGAAGAATCTAGGATAGTCGGTTGGCAACAAGCGTGCGTGCAAGACGTTCTTCAGAGTGTAATATAGATGTATAACTGTTGTGTGGGAAATATAGTTAATTATTTGTATTCCCAAATCCTCGAATTTCCTTAACATGGTAGCAGAGCGTGGTTACTAGTTTTGCAAGATATTTAGTGCGTGGTTACGATCTTGCGAGTGAGTTTTCAGTAAAGAAAAAAAAACTTTCAGAGGAACAAAATATACTTCGAGCACGTAGGAACGCTTGAGTAAGAAAAGAAAAAAAAGAAGAATCAATTAAAATGGAGAGATCGGAAATCATGATACCTATATTCGACGGCGAGGATTATGGAATGTGGAAGCAAAGAATCACGATGTTTCTCAAATATAAGGAATGCGAGGTTGTTACAACTAGAATGAAGAACGAAAGAGACGATGAAGACTGGGACAAAAAGGATTTGAAGGCGATTAATATAATTTATAGTGCAATATCGAACAGACAATTGGAGTATGTTAGGGAAGGAAAAACGGCGTATGATATAATAAAAAGGTTCGATGAAATGTACTTGAAAGAGTCGACGGCACTGCAGATCGTATGCAGAAGGAGATTGGAAAACATAAGACTGGAGAACTACAGTGATTCAGCATCATTCTTTAACGACTTTGAAAAATTAATCAATGAATTAAAAAGTGCGGGCGCACAAGTAAGTGAGAGGGAAAAGCTGAATTACATGCTGAATACGTTACCCGAAGAATACAGCTACATAGCGGACATAATAGACGCATTGAAAGAAGAGGATCAAACGGTAGCGTATGTAAAAAATAAAATAGAGATAGCAGAGAAGAAAAATAAATCCAATCGAGGAGAAAGGCAAACCAACGCCTTTTCTGCAAAAAAGGAAGGATGCTTCAGATGTGGAAGATTAGGACACTTTGCGAGAGAGTGTCAAAATGGCGTCCAAGCGGGAAGCAGTAACGGCTATTGGCATGGGCCAACACGTGGTCGAAACAGAGGAAGAGGGAACAAAGGCAATACGAGCAGAGGACGTGGAAACTTTCATCGTCAATCAGCAACCGGCACGGGCGAGCATGGAAACTCAAGAGCAGGCATATGGACAGCAACGGCGCACGCAGCAAACAGCAGTGAGACGAATGAAATAAGTAAGAACGAAATAGTGTGGCTATTAGATAGCGGTTGTACCGATCACATAATTAATAATATAAATTATTTCGATAAATCTATCGACCTAAAAGAACCGGTAAATATATATTTAGGCGATAATAGACCGATAAAAGCGACAAGAGTTGGGAATGTTATAAGTTATTTTGAAGCATTCGGAAAACAAAATGAAATAAATATGAGGAAAGTATTTTACGCGAAAGAAATGTCCGCAAATTTGATTAGTTTAGGTAAACTAACAGACAATAAGAATACGGTTATTTTCAAAGGAAATATTGCGAAAGTAATAGATGAGGATAATAAACTTACAGCTGTAGCGTTCAAAGAGAATGGGACATATAGAATAAAAAGTATATTGAAAGGGAAGAAGCACTTAGTAAACAGCGCCGAACGTAGTGGTATGAGTTAAAAGGAAAGATGGCATAGGATGCTAGGACACGTAAATTTTAAATATTTAGAGATTTTGGGTAAAGAGCAGCTAGTGACTGGCATACCGAATGAATTTGAAAAGGAACTTTTGAAATGTAGGGTGTGTATAGAAAGCAAAATGCATAACTTACCTTTCAAAAATAATCGAACTAAGGCTAAGGAAATAATGGAAATTATTCATACGGACGTATGTGGTCCCTTTAAGACTACCGGATTCAATGGAGAAAAATATTTCATTTCATTTATCGATGATTATAGTAAAATAGCTAGGATCTATTGTATAAAATCAAAAGATGAGGTCTTTGATTCTTTCGTACAGTTCGTAAATGAAGCCGAAAATTTAACGGGCAAGAGGTTAAAAATATTAAGATGCGATAATGGTAAAGAATATTTAAATAATCGAATTTATAAATTTGCTAGGGATAAAGGTATAAGAATAAATAATTGCCCAACATACGTACATGAATTAAACGGGACAGCGGAAAGGTATAATAGAACAGTGATGGACATGGCGCGTTGCTTGTTAGCGGAAGCGAAAGTACATAAAAGGTACTGGCCGGAAATAGTTTATACAGCGGAATAACACCAGCTCAGATAAATGACCCTCTAACTTACCTTTGTCCTCATCGACGTCAGTGATTTTAAAGCTAGTTATAAAGTGCACTTCTCAGCCAGCGTCCACGGCAGTCAATATTATTTAACGGGTCTTAACGCGATGTAAAAAGGGAAAAAGGAGGAAAGAAGGAACAGGGAAGCAAAGAGGAAAAACGAATTTTTCATTTTCTCGAAACTGGATCAAGTTTCAGGCTGCTCGCCAAAGAGTCTGTAGCTAACGAGACAAGATTAGACAAACCACGCTTTAAAATTGCCACAGAACCATAATAATCCTCGAAATCAATACGATTCGTCGATCCATCGCCTGATTAAAAAATGAGATAGGATGAAGCTCACTAGTCGGCCTTTGAACTTTCAATAGTGATTCTCTGTAAATGCTTGAAATTGACGCTTGGATTCTTTCCGGATTAACTAGCTTTGCCCCTCCCTCCCTTTATCTATTTTCTTAGATCGACTTAGACTGCCACAACATATTATCTTTCTTCTTTTCTTTTCTTTTCTTTTCTTTTCTTTTCTTTTCTTTTCTTTTGATCTTTTAAAGCCCTAAATCGCTGGCTATTTTGTATACTATATATTTTGTACACTCAATTACTCTGTAAGTCATAAGTACATATGTTTTACAACGTTATTTGTCATATTTCAGTTAAACCCCAGAAAAGCCAGAAATATATTTGCAGCGTGTTTTAACGCGTCCCTGGCAAAGATCTCAAAAACGAGTTGCGACACAATTTAAAGCGACAAATAGCACCGCGTATCTCGTTGTGGTAACACACGGTTCGCCAGCTTTTTAAAAGCGCTCTCCGTTTGCTTTTTCCTCTCTTCCCTGTCTCTTCGTTTTTTCTTAACGAGCAAAACCATTTTCGCGAGGACGAGAATACGGAAATGACGTACTGGCAATTTTGTTTTGTGATAATACAAGCAGCTCGGTTTCAGTGAATTAAACTTGGCCCCAAGCTTCTACTTATCCCTACCTTCCTTTCCTTTATTTTCCCTTCTATATCGGTTTTGCGGTTTTCCACATTTCCATCACAATAAACCATGTTTTTTCTCGATTTTACATGTTAGCCAATGATTCGCGGCAAAAGCGTCGACTGTAAAGATATTTGTAGTTGCAATAGCAACAAGTATGTTTTCTCAAATAGAAAATATTGGGAGCGTACACGCTGGCAAAACAATTCATGAATAGCTCGTCCTCTGCTTGTTATTTGTTTCGATACTGTTAGCAAACAAATTCATGAAACATACTGGTATAGCGTAAAATGAACATAAAAGTTTTGCGTACACTTGAGAGCTGAACTTTGGCTGTTATACGTATATTATATATATACGCACACAGTTATGTATATGTATATATATGTCGGAGATGAAAGAACACCGGAGCCTTTGGAATTTTGGATAATCCCGCAACATTGTAACCTAGAGTCTACTATAGCTGTAATTGAACAATTGTAGTTATTCAATCCGATTGTAATTGTTCGAGAGTTGTGATAATGAGCTTGGGCTCGAGGCGACAGTCAATCGCCGAACGTAGCCGCGGTCACGGGATGAACGCTTTGCCTAACAAAGGTATGGAGTAATTCTATAGCTCTCCTTAAAAGAAATATTCGTGGCGACACGCGACAGTAAACATTCCAACGGTTTCTGTCCCGTGGCTCGCCACACGCAGACCCTATTCTTCGAGTAAGATGATTGCCAGATGTCGATGCGTCTCCGCAGTACATGTTCGGCTAGCCCGAGGGCCCGTTATAAATCTTAAGGTTTCGTTAACTAAAGTCCTTCAAACAGACAAACAGTCTTTGTCCCAACTACGGGAAAATAGAGGAGACCTATTTTTCAACGAGCGGCGTCTCCCACTAGCAACTTTCCCTCGAGGGCGGCTAGCATCTTTTTCTAACCACCGATAGGGAGATTGACCAATTAGCAGCAACGTCAATTTTCCTTACTTTCTGAACGAAGGCTTTTCTCGACGAATCCGATGATCTCGTGTCCTTAGACACACCCCATTATAGTTTTCCTCTGTGGCATCATCGGGACGGGAAAGGCATTCTCGCTCGCGATCTCATTGATGAAAGGAGTAACTCTTTACGACCAGTGAACATTACGCGTCCGACATAGATTTTGTGAGTACGTTCATCTATCATTCCGTCGACCGCGGATTCGTTATTGAACTTAGGATCATTGTCATTAGTTTCTCGAGTACCTAACTACCACGGTTACTTGTCCGGTTTTATAATAATCGTATTTACACTAGTCAATGTCTTCTCTATTGCATAACGACAACGTGTAACCCAAACGAAGATTTGTTTCACGCCCCTAACCCTAATTCTAATGTAAACCCGACATCAGAAGTGGGATCAGTGCCGGTTATAACAGTGCAAGAGCTTACGACCATCGTGCGCGAGTTAATTCCGTCGCTAGTGCAAAAAATCGAGTGTGGAATCTAACAATTTTTCGACTCCGCTGCATGGTGCGCAGCTACCAATCTGATTATGGGGGAAAATCCTTTACAAAGCAGTGCCCTGAATATAATTTCAATACCGAGTGTCGAATCGACTTCTACGTAGTGGACGCGCTAACTGGTAGATCAAGCCATCCGGGTGAGTCGTTTCCATTTTACCCCGATTTCGGAGCCGAGTGTTCGCTAATTAAAGAATCCGTAGTCATGAGAATTTCTGGCAAAAGAACGATTGATATAGTAGTAATGCGAGGAATAAGAGATGTTGGTACTAAACGTATCGCTCAAATCTTGTCCGTTGCAGGTGTTAGTGGTTAGAGATAAATTTTTCATGTCCTGGCTGATAGTTATTTAAAAATACGATATCGCGATTGCTCGTCAAATTTTAAGCCAAGATCTTGACGTAATATTACACAAACTAGCCTCGCTATGTGTAAAACAAAAATAATTCATGCCCGTAATAAAACCGCTGAAAACGAGATCGACGTCAATGAAGTTGACAATGAGGTACGTGGTAGTGATAAAAGTCGATTAATCTTTCTTTTCAAAAATTCAGAGATTCATCCGTTACGGGTTCCCTACGTACTTGTACAAAAAAAATACAGGACAGTTAGAAGTACAATTAATTGATCCTAACATCGCCGTACAAGGAGTCCTAATAGACTTCGCGAGCGCAGAGTAGTACGTGATAGAACAAGCGACTTAATTACAGCCAAAAATCATAAAGCCTAGTAATTCACCGTTCGCGAGCCCCGTGTTACTCGTGAAGACGAACAATGGTTCAGATAGATGATAGGCAGATTTTCGAGAACTAAATAAATATACGGTCGCGGATCGGTATCCTTTACCCCTCATTGCGGATCGAGTCGCGAGATTGCAAAAGCGAGATATTTTATTATTCTGGACATGGCCGGTGGGTTTCTCCAAATCCCTATTCATCCTAATTCTAGGAAGTATACAGCATTGATTACCCTCGATGAACAATTTGGATAATAAGTTGTTGTTTTCTTCGAATTCTTTTGTGCCTTTGTTCGATCCATTCTAAGTCGATCTAAGAAAATAGATAAAGGGAGGGAGGGGCAAAGCTAGTTAATCTGGAAAGAATCCAAGCGTCAATTTCAAGCATTTACAGAGAATCAAGCGGGCTGGTTAAGGTCGTGAGTTGAGCAATTATCCCGCGTTAGGTTCAATCAGGTTAGTCCCACGCGAAATTGATCCAACCATGCGAAAACGAGTGTATTCTGATTTCTGTCGCAGATACTTCTGGCTAGTGCACTTCTTTTACGCTTCTCGTCGCTACTTCTAACGACCAACGAAGATGTACGGCAGTCTGACAGTCTACATGAAAATGATCATGATTGCGGTCTGTGTACCGCCTGCCCTTCTTTCTGTTCTTCCGTTAAAGACTGGTAAGTTGATACTGATTAATTATGCGATCGAAATCCTATATAATGGCTACAAAAAATATTTGCATCATTATTCTCGTTTCCTAATGAATCGCTGTTTTAATCAAGTTTTATATTGCATCAAATTTCTGTAGTTACACGAAAGTACTAAATTATAGAAAACTTGATATACACGGATTTAATTAATTGATAAATTAGTCGATATATAGGCATTATTATTTCACGTGAAATTTTACAACGTCAAAAACCTAACATTCCTGTACGAGCAGTATTAATCAAATTGTGAGAATGCCTACTGATAAGGAAGAAAGATAATATAGAGAACGCAGACTTATGGAAAGAGAATCCCTGACATTAGACACGAATACGCGATTTCACGAAATATTTTATGGTATATCTAAGATAGAGAATATATATAGAGTACATATAAGTATATATAGAGTAAGAATATATATAGAGTATATATAAGTACCAAAAATACACCCTAAGACGTGTATGCGATCTACGCTGTATGGGACGTGTTATAAATGGTTTCCGCCACTCAACCGCATTTGAATTTGTGAACACGATCGAACAATTGACACGAATTATTAATTCCCGTCTCTACTCTAGTAACGATTTGCTTTGGAACGAGGTCGAATCGTTCTGATTCCGCGCATGATTAACAAATAATTACAGAGGACATCAATTACTTGGATGGTCTTCCTGAAACTTGATCCAGTTTCGAGAAAATGAAAAATTCGTTTCTTCTCTTTGCTTCCCTGTTCCTTCTTTCCTCCTTTTTCCCTTTTTACATCGCTTTGTTTTACATCGCAATTTACATTTATTTGTAAAGTTTGAATCTCCTCGATATTGAAGATGTTGAAGCTGCAAGTATGTATTTCATTTTAATCCATTCGAGACCGAGATTTAATTGTAAGACGATACCTAGGTGTCGCTACGATCTGAATGTTTAGTTGGAATGATTCTGTGTTTTACTCTCTCCAGGGTATCCTTTTCATACTTTGATTTTAAATCGATGACAATCTTAAATAGTATGCCTCATATTTTTAAAATATAAAATTATATACTATGTTTCACTATCTGAAATTGATTTTTGTTTAACACCTCTTTTTTCTTCTTTGGCAAATTTATTTTCTACATTTTCCGATGCCTTTTGTTTATTAATTATTTCAGACTTGTCTTCGATTAATTTCGTCTTTAAAGCGCTTCGCAAAATTTTATTTGTGTTTGATTGTCTGGTTTGATTATAAACAATTTCTTCAAATTTTGGCGAAGTAGCAGGCTTTGCAGCAACATTATAACGACTGCTCCGTTTACTACTATCTAACATAGATGGAGATGGATTCTTGTCATCTTTATTCTCTAAAGACTTCTCTTGTGTATTAGCATCTAAATTTCTCGACATAAGATCTGCTGAAGTTTTTGATTCTGTAGTGTCACACGCATTTTTCGCTGTCATCATTTGGTCTTCTTCTATAAGCAAATGTTCATTATTGTAAGCATTATCTCTTGCTTTTTGTATGGATTCTAACGATATATTTTGTTCAACGTTGTCTATTGATTTTGTATCATTTTCAGCAGTTGATTTACTAACTGCTTCTAATTCCTTCGTTTCAATTTGGTTTTCTTTATTTGTATCGCCGTCCAAAATATTTCTCATTGAAATATTATCCTTCTTGTTATGATCTTTTTCTGCTTCTCCTAAACTTTTACTTTTTTTGTCAAACCATTCTTGTAAATTTTGAGTATCTTGTGACGAAGATGGTGATAAATCATTATACAATACTGCAATATCTTCTTTCCTTCGTTTCACAGACTCTTTCTGGTATTCTGTTGAGCTATTGACATCAAACATTAAGTCTGTTTTAATGAAAATATAATCCTGTGAAGCGGTGTCAATTGATACTTTCTTTTCATAAGAATTTTCTACATTAGACTGCAATTCTTTTGAAAATTCTTTCAAAACCATTTCTTCATTTCCCACAGTAACGTCTGTTTTCTCCAAGCTTTTGTTCAAATTATTAGAAACTAAACTACCCTGATAACTCCGACTAGTCGCTGCTTTAATAGTCTCCTTTAACAGTTTTCTTAAATTGATTTCGTTCTGCTTCTGCATAGCGTCTAGTATGGCCCGAATACTTGGATCCACACCAGTAGCCATAGGGCTAACAGAAGATGTGTCTTCTGATTTTTTGCTCATAGTGGTTATTGTACTGTTGTTGGAGTCTGTACTAGCGAAGCTATTGCGACGAGTACGATAATATTTAAAAGAATCCAGTTCTTTACCTGAATATTCTTCTTTTCGTGACCAGTTTCAATTTTGGTGATGACCGTAGTCCGCTTTCCGTAGAAGTCGTTTTCACGCAAAGTGAGCTGATCTGCAGAGGTCCGCTGATCCCTCAATCTTCAATGATGCACGTATGCCGAAATGCGTAATTTCGTTTTCTTGAAGTTGATGGATCCTGGCACGGATCGCCAAAATGTCACGTAAAGTTGGTACTTGGGTTGCGAGAGAAAAGAAAGCTGAGTCGTAGCCCAACTATTAATTCTCTTTTATCGAACTTTATTATGACTTTGGCACTTACAGTAGAATAACGTTGAACAGAGAAAGGGGTGTTGTACAAGAACAGCAACTAGAACGAGAACTCCCCGGGCTGGGTGAAGTCTCGGCTTATATACACCCTGGCTTGGGGATGTTGGGGGGTTTGGTGTGGATTCCAAGGAGTCCGAAAGTCGGGGTTGGGGCCTTATCTCTGATGGGGACTAAGATGCGTCGCAGCGTTGGCGTCCGACAGTCGGGAGTCGATGTCTTTTCTCTGAGAGGTAATTGGTGTCACACGGTCAACGGGACGAACTCTCCACCTAACAAAGGCATTAAGTAATCCTATAGCTATCCTTAAAAGAAAGATTTGTAGCGGCACATGGCAGTAAACATTCCAACGGTTTCTGTCCCGTAGCTCGCCACACGCAGATCCTATTCTCCGGGCAGGATGTTTACCAGATGTCGACGCGTCTCCACAGTACGTGATCGGCTAGCCCGAGGACCGTCATAAACACTAATATCTAGTTACCTAAAATCCTTCAACAGATACACAGTCTTTGTCCCAGTTACGGGAAGACAGGAGAGACCTATTTTTCCACTAGCAACCCTCCCTCAAGGGCGGCTAGCATCCTTTTCTAACTACCGATATGGAGATTGGCCAATTAGCAGCAACGTCAATTTCCCTTACTTTCCGAACGTAGGATGTCCCCGACGAATCCGATGATCTCGTGTCCTTAGACACACCCCGTCATATTTTTCCTCTGGGGTATCACCGGGTCGGAAAGTCTCTCTCTCTTGCGGTCTCATCGACAAAAAAGGATTAACTGCTTACGGTCAGCGAATATTAACACAGAATCCGACTTAGATTTTTTACGAGTGCGTACGACTACCGTCCCGTTGTCCGCGGATTCGTTATTGAACCTAGGATCATTGTCATTAGTCTCTCGAATATCTAATAACCACGGTTACTTGTCCGGTTCTATGGTAATCGTATTTGCACTAGTCAATGTCTTCTCTATTGCATAACGACAACGTGTAACCCAAACGAAGATTCGTTTCACGCCTCTAACCCTAATTCTAATGTAAACCTGACGTATATATATATATATAAATAAATAATTATAAATTAATATTACCTATTATTAATAATAATTTAATTATATATCTCAAGATAATAAAATATTTATAATTTATATTAATTTTTATATATAAATACTTAATTATATATAATGCATTTTTTCAATTTAAAGTTAAAATATTTATATTTATATTTTAATTTTTTTATAAAATTAAATATATGTATAAAGATTTTAAAATTAATATATTTAAAACTAATAATTATATATTAATATATACTTATATACAAGATAATTCAATTTTTATCAATTTTATTAAAAAATTTTATTTTATTACGTTAAATATTTATAAATTATTTTAATTTAATTATCTAATTAAATTATTATTAATTAATTATAATAGCAATATTTATAATAGTATTGTTAATTTTTTATTTTTATATTTTAAAATATATATATAATGTACGTATCCATTATGTATTTGCAATGTACGTACAGCAGATACTCACAGGAAAAACCAACGAGACTAATAATAAAATCAACGAATTAGAAAAAAAGAGCTATAGACAAATATCTTATAATATACCGTGGCATAATCTGCAATTTATTATAAAATAATTGATCCGAGCAGTATCAATTATAAAAGAAGATGGCTGAATATGATAGACACTGTCGAATACTAATCAAATATAATCATTTAGTTAATCTTTAAGATTTAAGTTAAGATACATCTTGGAGGAATCAATAAGTCTTTCGCTAATAGCCTAATAGATCTCTTGATAGATCAAACGAAGAAATACCTAACCGCGATTACAGCCAATTGGTACATATTATTCGATACATAATTAATATTTGTATCACGTACAGCGATGCAAGTGGTATTGAAGAAAATAGCCATTTTATGTTACAACTATAACGAGTAAATTTACTCGTTTAACTTGAGAGAAATTAAAAAGGTACCTGACTTTTAAATAAGCATTAAATAAGAAATTTAAATATCGCAGACGGTGATGTAGGTGTTATTCAAGAAAAGAGAACATTTTATTTTGTAATTAGCACGAGTAAATGAACGAATATCGATAATATAATATAATGATTAATATGAATTTTATCTGGCTGATTATTTAAATACCATAACATATTTCACAGTAACGTCATCGACTGCCGTTAGGCTCCTTTCCCTTTTTGTTCAAACTAATTGATAGTCGAAAACTAGTATCAAGGAGGTGTGAATTTAGTCTTAGTTTGTAGAAACTATTAAAATGATAAAAATGGATACCGTATTAAATCGTCGAAGGCGCCAATTTACGATAAAAATTAAGAAATTGTTCAATTTGATTTTGTTATCATGGAAAACCCGTCCTTCGCTATGTCAAGAGATCGTTAACGTTTTATTGACATCTCGACACCTTGTCAAGATATATAAGGAACGCGGAAGTCGCGCGCGAGCTCTTTCGTGCCTGAAATTCCGGACAGTGAACATCCAAGAAGAATTTAAATATAAGGTAAATAAAAAAAAATATCAAATAACAACATTGTAACTAGTAATTTATAACGTCTAAGCCATTAATTTACAATACTTGAGAAATTAATTTATAATATTTAAGCTATTAATTTATAACATTTAAGCCATTAATATATAACATATAAGCAATTAATTTATAACGTCTAAACTATTAATTTATAACATTTGTTGAGATATGTATAATTTTCTGTGTTGGACTGGGTTAAATGTGTAGTAGAGATACTTGTATGTGAATATCAGCGTGTGGATGTATGTGTGTGCGCGGCGTCTCGAAAACAGATGAATGTAAACTGTTCAGTCGGTTAACAGTCGGGTATAGAAGAAAGTGCTGAGACGCGTGCAAGTGTGTATCGATGAATATATAAGAAATCGTCCATGAAATAAATATATTACTATTTTAAAATTAATCCTCAGTATAAATTTAGTGTTCTTATAACATTATTTCGACTTCAAAGATCCACAATTCTCAACAACATTTGTGCTATTAATTTATAACATTTAAGTTATTAATTTACAACATCTAAGCCATTAATTTACAACATTTGAACTGTTATTTTATACATTTAAGTTATTAATTTATAACATTTAGGCTATTAATTTACAACATCTTAGCCATTAATTTACAATACTTGAACTATTATTTTATACATTTAAGCCATTAATTTATAACATTTAAACTATTAATTTATAACATTTAAGCCATTAATTTATAACATTTAAGCTATTAATTTTCAACATCTAAGCCAATAATGTACAACATTTAAACTGTTATTTTATACATTTAAACTATTAATTTATAACATTTAAGCTATTCATTTATACCTTCTAAGCCATTAATTTATAACATTTAAGCCATTAATCTAAAACAATTACATCATTAATTCTTAACAGTTATACCAATAATTTATAACAACATTTTCCCATTAATTCAATGTAATTATGCTCTTAATTTATAACAGTTGTACCCTTAATCGGAAGTAACTCTACATTCATTGATTTTAATCAATACCATAAATTCGTAGTGAGTGAATTAAAGATTTATTTTGCTTTATTTTATTAACGAAATCTATCAAGTTTTTGAAGTGCTATTTCATTTCCATATAGCATTATATTTTAACTCTGAATACAGTATTCAATTTCCAATTTCACTATTTCGTATAAAATCTGTGGTAACACAGAGTGTCGATGTATGTGTCACGTAAAATAACAAAATAAAAAAGGAATTTGAGGTAAAAAATAAAAAAAGAAAACTTTATTTTTTTCTAACATCAATACACTTTACAATCTACTTCCGAACTCTAGACGTGACTTTCTAAGACTGACTCTTATGATTTTACTTTCGATCGGATCCGATTACTTTCTTTTGTCATCCCTCAACATCCCCACCGTCCATGCATTTGCTAGGCGTCCGCGATCGTTGCCACGTGCTCTTTCTTCTAGAACCTTCGGTGGAAGGACCGTTGGGATGTTGATGGTTCATTAGGCACTTCGGCGATATACATTGTCGCCGAGTGCTTTATCTCTATCGTCAGTCCGTCGGATTTGAAGTATGCCGGTCGTGACACACGCGAAAAGTGACTGACCAAAAAAGAACTGAATGTTTTGACGACATTAAGAAACTGCAGCCTTGTATTTCAGCAATATCATACCAGCAATAACAAATTTTGAGAAATATCTTTATGTTCTATTCCTGTGGCGTACTTTGGATAACGCTAATCCCGGCGACACACTAAATTTTGAAATCCATACGACTGATTCTACAGAAGCGGGGATTCTACAGCAGCGATTTCGCTTGCACAGTTGTTCATTTAATTTGTGAATTGTAAGAAACCTCAAGTATGTCAGAGGACATAGTGATATTGCTACAAAAGCGACTAGACAAATAGAGAGCTACATGTGATTTTATCGCATTTTTTTAACCCTTTCGCTTCGGCAATCCAGTCCGCCGAAGTACTGTCACTGAACGGAAACGCGCGCCAGAAATACGCACAGTGTGCGTGGCTACTGTATATACGTTTTCCTAAGTCTTAAATAATAATAATTCTTGTAAGAACCGTATACGAAATATCGTTTCACTGTCAATGGATTTAGTAGATTCTTTAGCACGAAACAATATACGATTTTGATGTTGTTTCAAGAACGAGTAACTTAAAGAAGTGATTAATCCAGTATGTCAATAAAATCAAGGGAAAATGTTCTGTCGATAACGAAAAAATATATTAATGACCACAGATAGAATTTGTATATGCATTTTTGCATTTTTGTCAAATTTTGTCTTCCAAACACAACTTTTTAATATTCCTATTTTATCTACTTTTGCTAAAATACATTAAACACATTTCAATACTAAACTAAAGATCTTTAAACTTAAAAATGACTTTTGCTTATTCCCATGTCACAAACAATTGGCTTTAATAATTATCGATCAATACTCTCTTATTCGTAAGCACATCAGCATATTCGATCCATGCAAATTCACGTAAAATGTTACTACTTCCTGCCTTTCGTTACATGTATCTTAATAAATTGTATCTTATTAAATCTTAATAAATATGAGTCTTAATAAAAAGAAGTTACTTTTTACGTAGACCAAACCTAGTTCTATTATTAAGCGCGTAAGCGGATAAGATGAAGATCAAATAGAGGCAAAGCTAAAAAATAACGACTATATATTTTCATGTTTCAGCGTTGAAAACTTATGTGGGTGAAACGCTAGAATTGACTGGAGTTCTTCGACAAGAAATGGGCACTTGTCTTTGCATAGACAGCAACAATGTGCCTCCGACAGTCAGCAAACGTTACTCTGTACAAGTTCACTGTATGTATTATTAAGCGCTTGTCATAGAGTTATTATACAAATATATTTGCAATTATCATTCTTATATATTATACAAGGTGAATCAGAACACGTGGAAAATATGGCAGAGGTTGATTCTGAATACTGAAATAAGAAGAAAATTTTATATAACATAATATGCCTAATATGACCATACGTTCCGCTTATAGCTTATTTTGCGATGCTAAACATTACACAGATGAACGATTTCTTGGAAAATAGATAAATCGTGCTGGCCTTATTTCCGGACCAATACGCTCTTCGGATCCGAATCCGTTCGATTATTAAATACGGGGGAGTTTAAAATCTCTTACTTATAAAACGTTAGTTGACGTGACGATCAAAATTTTCGACAAATTCGTGTAAGCTGTTCGAACAAGATGGACGATCTATGACGCATTCGCGTTTCCGTAGAAACTGAAACTGGTCGATTCGAGTAATTTTTCTAAAGATAGGTAAGAAAGTACTGTGACACAAAGCAAGCGTCTACTCGAAAAAGTTTATACGAAATTTTCTTCTTATTTTAATGCGCTGAATCAGCCCCTGCTTGTCTGGAAGCCGTACTTTCCACATGTCTCGAACTCTATCATACCGATCCACTAGGTAAACAAAATAAAAGCCTGTCAAGCACTGTGGCGGCACGGGCCACGGAACTTTTCAACGGCTCCGGATGCAAAGCGCGACGCCGCCAAAGCGCAACACCGACGTGCCCAATGTACCATCGATATCTTCACACTCTTTCCGCCGAATTCTTGGAAGAGCATACGCGTGCCAGCACTGGGCTACGATATCGATGGGCTACGAAGGGAAGAATCTGCGCGATCCGAAACAAAAGCACAGGCAGTCTGTCTTACGCCATTAAATGTGTAACTCCTCGGTATTATTTGCATAGCAACGCGTCGAATGATCTCTCGGTGTCTATCGTTATTTGTTAGTTGTTACCAATTGTCTGTTAAGTGTAATTGTTAATTGTTAATTGTTAACTCTGATTGTTGATTAGTTCTAAATAAACTATTGTTCGTTAAAAACACCAAGAGTAGTTCCTTACGCACCTATCACCATACCACCTCAGCACGAACGCCGTATAGATTGTTTTCACCTGTTCGATTCGTGCTAGATTTGACTAAAATACTCATGCGAAGTTATTGAAAATATAAAATCCGAATTAACATCTAGTTTTCAACAACCTGTCTAAAGATACCGCTCACAAGCAAGCTATCATTTCTTGAAACAAATATATAAGATTTATTTACGTTATCAATTTTGTCGTGTGTCGAAATACAGCCCACTCAAAACATTCTATGGACCAAACGAAAAAATTGTTGACATTGATTGTCAACAAGTCCTACAAACTAGGATCTTTCATATTTCTTTCGCTTTTGATAATTAGGCACAACCTCCCGCTAGCCGATGAGTCATTCTGCTATATTTGGCTTATCCTTTGTTATTATACAAATTACTGCCATTGTTCACGGCTGATCTACTAATTCGTTTGGTGACTAGACACTACGTTAGATATTTTAATCAAATAAACTCATAATTGTATCGATAAAATACTTCCTATCAGTACAATATATGATCCAAAATTTAAACATCCTGCTTCAGGGCGACATATCCAGTGAATTAACGGCGCCTGAACAATCCCTTAAAACGGGTAAATCTATAACTTTATTATCTAATTTCAACCTAATATCCACAAACTGATCAACATAATTTCACTATGGCCAAAAAGAATCGCCTTGCAAATGATATCGATATTTACGACATTTCTTTGCTATATTAATATAGTATTATTTGTTATAGATCCAGACCACCGACCTCGACCAGGGCTATCAAAATTCGCCTTCGTCATGGCCAATAACCAATATAATATTAACTACGATAGAAACTGTCATTGTTAATTTAACACTAGCTATCGCTGCTATAATACGAATAGCCTGTATACATATTAAATAAACTGTAATAAATAACTTATTATTTTTAAATACACCCTGTCTTATTTATCTACACCTTCCTTTGTCTTACGTCCACCTTGACCTACGCATTGTCACGTAAAATTCGTGATAAAAAAGGATTTTTGCAATCCACTAGCGATAAAAAGTTCGCGTACAAGGTAAATAGCGGGCAAAAGAACGGTATAAAGCATAGAGTGTAGAGTATAGTAGCATCGCAGAAAAAGAAAAATCAACAGCTTGCTCGGTCATTGCGCAGCAACAGATCGAGCAACGATACAAATGATCATGGAAGTGCGTTTCTGCTTCCCGGTCTGTTCGAACTATGACGATTTGTCTTTCTGATCTTTCCGACTCGACCGTTGCACCGTTCACTCGACCATCGACCATAAATTGTTTCGAATTTTCTAGAGAACGGACACTTGAAACTACGTGCTTGCGGTACATTCGATAGCCAGAACAGAGGGATCCTTCGTGAGCCTGTTTTCGTCCTGCGAGACGAGCAAATTATTAGAAATTTCCTGATGCAATTGTACGCGGTTTTATGCAACTTTGATTATACACGTGAACGATATTTGGCACAGAGGAGTAACATTTTCGGGGTAACATTTGCGCACTAATAGGTTCCCACGTAGCTAAAATAAAGCAAAAGTTGCGCGAAATTAACGGATGACAATTGAGAAATTTCTTGGGTGATCTACGTTTATTACGAAATGGTTGGATGCGAGAATCGATATCTGGTAGCATCTAAGTTGTCCGAGAGAGTTTCACGATAAAGGAACAGATCTCTGCCGATACTCTCTATCCGACTATCGTAGCAGATTTGCGTACTTTTGCAAGGTTCTCCAAATTGATACAAATTTCTAACTACCGTAACATCGAGATATTATACATCGTAAGGCAAAGTTAAGGAGAGTGGCGATGACCTCGGAAACGCGAAAAATATCTCAGAAGATAGAATTTTGGTGGCGCGAAGGACAAATGTTCGTGATGGTTTTTGCCAATAGCGATTCTGATTCTCCCTTGACGTGTCTGCTCGGCGCCACTTCCGGCATCGTGACAACCACCGTAAGCCCTAGGACACCCTTACAGCCTCCTTTACATCGCATATGCCCTTCTCGCTGTTGATGAAAATCCAATTTGTGAAATTAGACGTTTGCTCGCTTTGAGACAAAGTAAACCGCGTTTCTCACAGGTGTTCGGCAGATGGCGATGATGAGATATATAGTGCAACAAAGTGAAATTTTACGCGCGTAAATCTAACAGGATTATAATGTAACAGAAGCACAACAAAGAGGAAACTTGTGATGAAAAAGGAAGAATATATTACCAACGAAACTCTTTTGCTCCATTTTCTTTCGTAGAATTATATTTCACTTGCGAGTATTATAGCAGGTCTGCCTTTGATACAAAAATCATAAAAGGTTTACGTATCTGCACGTATATTTACGCTGTATGAACGACACTCGAGTATTACACGCATGCATTATCGACAAATAGATCCACGTTCGAGATAAGAGTTCCTCTTTGATACTTTCTTATGGTATAAATAACGAGAAATTATCAGGAAGTATGTTACAGTGAAACTGCTCGTACTTCGTTACTTTTACTCGCATGTATGACACCTACAACGATATTCTTTGTTGAATCAATAAATAAAAGCGCTCCCCAGCGTACATACAAGACTAGATCTTGAAATATAAGAATCGACGTAACAATAAGACTAAAAAAGTTCGAAATGAAAGTAATTATGTATATTCGATATATCTTTGGTAATCATTTCTTTAATCTCCTTCTTTGATCCAGTATCCATATTTAAAATCTACGAATAAATGATATATATTTAATATATACATTAAACTATACTTTTTAATAATACATACCATAATTTAATATTATGGTTGAAATTATGACGTATATAGCAATTAATACATACACATGTGTTTAGTTCTATTAACTTAGAAGCACATGTAAATTAAAAAAAAATATATATATATGAAACAATAATAAAATAATGAAGTAACATTGAGAATAGAATCTAGTTTAATTACACATATATACCCTTTTAATAATTCCGTTCTTATAAATTTTATTAAATTTACAGTGAAGCTTACAATTACACTAATGCCAATGAATATTAACGTATGCGTTTATTATTACACTAAATAAAAATGAAAGTAATGCAATGAAAAATACAATATACCTTAATGGAAATAAAATAAGTAAATAGCGAAGTATTTATTAATATTATTATATAGCATTATATTATATTATTATAATATTTATTAATATTTACTTACCTTTTACGTTTGCACAAAAACTATAAAATTTTAAATATAAAGAGAGATTTATAACAGAGATAAAGCAAGTCACAGAAATTAGTGTCTTTCAATGGCAAAAATGCGTTAAAGGAAGTGAAACGATAATCTCCGTCTCGCGTCACAAGCGGAACTGTGTCAGTTTTGCTCCTTGAAAGTACACGTAGCGGTACATGAGCTAGAGAACATTTCAAATCATGTTGTTGTTTTTTTGCTTCGGAGTATCAAGATCGTGAGGACATACATAATATATTAATAAATAAACTCCGGGCAAAACAATGTCGCCGTTACGTTACCGTCGAACCGTCGAACCGTCGAACAAAGACGAATTTGAATTCTCCGACTCTCGCCCGATCTGTTTATACTATACCAGTTTAAACGGACGCAATCGTAAAGAGTTCACGAGAGTTATGGATCAGTATCTACGAGTATCTACCGTCCTTGCGAACATTATCTATAATTATTTATTTAATCATTTGAAAATATACTTGAAGGTTTCAACAACGAGCAATCTTGTCTAATAAATCTCACGATCAACCATCCTCTACACACAAGTCCTCTGAAAACATAACGACTTTTCAGTTCAATTTGAATCGTTGCGTTCAACGCCATCAGGGTGTCCTGCATAACGCGGGCATCCGACTAGGTGCTGATACCACATACAAGAACAAGTCGAATATGTGAAATAAAGCTTTTGAGCTTAAGGTCCCGTTTTGAAAAAAATACAGTTTGAATATGTTCGGTTGGCAATTGGCTTAATACACGCGTATGATAAATAATAAGGTTTATTACATGATTTTACAAAATTTGTTAAAATTGATTAAGAAGTTACTTTCAAGAAGTAATATTTACATAATTGTAAATTGAACCCTATGTTTAACAAAATTAGGCATTCTTAAGTATTTGTTATTGTAAATTACTATTATGCTTCGCCAAGTGTGATTGGCTATTTCTGGAACACAGCGTCCATCGATGTCTTCAATGAAAGAACATAAGTTTAATAACCTAACTTATCGACGAAATAAATCCCTGGCCCCCGGGTAGCGTGTTAGGAAGCTTCCGTGGTAATTCTTTTAAAAGCAATTAACGAGTGATCTGTTCGCGAATTATTGTATTGTATTACAATGATAAAAATGTTAAATCTGTTATTCCTAAAGAATAAATTCTTATTATAAGACCTAATTGACTTAATGTTGATAAAGCAATAATCTTTTTAAAATCTATTTCAAAATTAGCTATAACTCCTGAAACTAATATTGTTATTCTTGAAATTATTAAAATAAATCTTTTATATTTAAAATCAATTATTATCTCATAATTGATTAATAAATAAATTCCAGCAGTAACTAAAGTTGATGAATGAACTAATGAAGACACAGAAGTAGGAGTAATTATTGCAGCTGGTAATCACATCATAAATATTAATTGTGCACTTTTTGTAAATACTATTAAAAAGAACATTAATAAAATTAATAAATCTATTTTATATAAAATTAAATTTCATGTACCAAAAATTACTAAAAAAGAAATAATTATTAATAAACTAGAATCTCCTACACGATTTAAAATTACTATAATTATTCCTGAATTAAATGATAAAAATTTTTGATAATAAATAATTAAACAATAAGAAATTAAACCCAGACCATCTCATCCTAATAATAAAGTTAATATATTAGGTCTCAAAATTTAAAAAATTATTGATATTAAAAACATTAATATTAAATAATAAAAACGATTAATTAAATATTTATTATTTAAATTTATATATCTAATTCTATATAATAAAATAAAAGAACTAATTAATATTACTAAAAATACAAATATTATTAATTTAAATCTAATCATAAAAATTGTTAGGGAAGTGGTACATTTACACTGTACATGAGAGTGTGTGTGTAAGGGTCAGAGGGCGTCAAGGTCTTAGTTGAGACAAAAGACTGTTGCCAGATGTTAGAAGAATCTAGGATAGTCGGTTGGCGACAAGCGTGCGTGCAAGACGTTCTTCAGAGTGTAATATAGATGTATAACTGTTGTGTGGGAAATATAGTCAATTATTTGTATTCCCAAATCCTCGAATTTCCTTAACACGAATAGATGTACCTAATAACATAAAAATGTAATCGCTAATTCTATTGCTGCAACTTTTGTAAATTAATATCAAAGTTACCAACTCCTAAACTTTAATTATTTTTTATTTAATAACTGACAGCGTTTTTATCACTTTCTTTTATTAAAAAATCTTATCATTTAATAATGTTTAAAAAGGAGAAAAAATAAGTATTTTCGTATGTGAAAAATTTATACAACAACAAACACATTACAACAAAAATGGGCGTTTCCCGTATCATAACGTATTTTATAAACCGTAAATTATAGAATTGGTTATAGTATACGTATGTACATATGTATATTCCTAAATTATTCCTAGATAGAGTCACTTTCTTCACCCCAATATTTTCAAATTCAAAGCCATAAAGGAATATATTACTTACCTTTCGGTGTTTTGCTATCAAAGTTCCATCGGGACCCCAAATAGTACAGGTATTGTACAATTTATCGCCCTCTATTTCAGGCATCGTACCACCAACTACATAGATGTTGTTTTCTTTAGCTGCGTTCGATGAAGCAACGCTCGTTTCACCATCAGGAATACTCTCGGCGTATTTTGGAAAGTACTCTGCATTGCAATATTTCAATTAATGAAAAATAACTGTCTTTTGTTCCAACCATAAATTAAATTGAAATGTTTGTCAGTTTTTTATTTTTAAATTATTAAAATAACTAAGTTTTATATTTCGACTTAATTAAATATGCAATTACTTAGCTAATAGTATATATAATAAATTGTTTCTATAGGTCCAAAATGAAAAATGAATATTTAGAAATATTTAATTACGACAATGCTATTTGTGTTAGCATCAGTGGCTTGTTACTCAACGACTTTGCTAGTACTTTTTGAAACATAAAGTTAGTTTTCAATTAATACTTATACTAGAGGCGGAATTATAAATGCAAAATAATTGATAATACTAATTTATAAGTACCTAATTATTAGTATGTTAAAAAATATATTTATACAAAAATCACGATAATCATGAAAATGGGGAAATCCTATATTCTCGAATCAATTCACAATTTATTTTGTATATTAATTAGATTCCGCGCTCATCAGCACGTACTCACTGGCGACATCGAGAAAATGTATCGGCAATTCCTCGTACGACCAGAGGATCGGAAATATCAAAGGATATTATGGCGCAGCGCGAGTGGAGAAACAGAAACATATGAGCTTAACACCGTAATACTCTTATCATAGAAATAGAAGCAGTCCTCAATTCCCGCCCGCTAACTCCTATCTCCACCGATCCAAATGATCTCCTAGCCCTCACTCCCGGACATTTCCTCATTGGCGATTCATTAATGTGCTTACGTGATCGAGATTTCAGAGACATTCCATCGAACCGACTCTCCAAATGGCAGCATATCCAACAGCTTAAACAACATTTTTGGAACCGCTGGCATAAGGAGTATTTGAACGAGCTAACCAACCGCAATAAATGGAGCAAGGGTGGACACAGCATCCAAAAGGGCACAATCGTCATCCTCAGATAGGACAACGTTCCCTCCATGCATTGGCCTCTGGGCCGAGTTATCAAGGTTCATCCAGGCGCCGATGGTGTCATCCGGACAGCTACAGTTCAGACGGCAAAGAGCATTTTGGATCGGGGCGTCAAAAGGCTTGTCCCACTGCCAATTCAATCCGATCTCGAGAAACCCGAACAACTAGCCACCGAGACGAAATAAGATGGGAACTTCAACCACACCTCGCTAGTTTGATCGGTACCCTCTCAACGGGGGGAGAATGTTACGCCATGCGGCTTACCATAGGTCATATTCTTAACTATCGATAGCGCCACTATAATGTCGCAGACGGATCGTCGCGTCTGCCCGGCAAACAAACATTGTAGTGGCAAGCGCGTGGTTCATTAAGCAGGGCGACTTCCAGAAACGTCGACTCGTGGCCCGTATTTTACCTCGCAGTAAAAGAATGTGGCGTGATCCGAACGTAGTGGGGGTCGCCTTCCAGAAAAAACGAAAAAAATCGAAAGGCGTTCAGAACTTTTCGAGAAGTCGAACCGTCAACACATGTGGTATGTCGCGCATTACTTATCAACCAAAACGCAGTTACATTTTTTTTGTTCCTTTTATATCTTTCTAGTTAATAAGTTGTTGAAATAAACATTAATTTATTTGTGTTAATTCTGTGGAATTTCATTGAACTACCCTTATTATCATAATCGAAATAAGGGGATCGATCAGTTCGTGGCGTCGATTATTTAATCGTAACGGGAACTTACAACTCTCGTTGACGTGCTATCTCGCGATCGCGTCTCTCCGCGAACGGTCGAAACGCCTATTTTTTAACGAACGACGTCTCCCACTAGAGACTTTCTCTCGAGAGCGGCTAGCATCCTTTTCTAACCACCGATATACAAATTGACCAATTAACAGCAATGCCAATTTCCCTTACTTTCTGAACGAAGGTTGTCCTCGACGAATCCGATTTTTCCTCTGCAATATTTTTAAAGCTACACATTTCGAATTTTCCAATTATGCCGAAACAATTGCGTGAACCACTCTATATATTCCATACAATAAACTATTTTTTGCGTTTTAAAGTAGTTGAATATTTTATTAAAATACTCTGAGCAATTCTCAGGTTTCTGTGAAAACAAGATAACCCAAATGTAGTTGTGTTTCCTTCAGAATTATGCAGATTTTATTTGAAATATGTGAGGTGTAAGTGACCCCGACGTGATCGAGCTAATGAGATTTCAATGATCGTGATTCCGGGCGCGCTAACGATATGTCAAACAAGAATAAAACAGTTACGACCAGTGAAGTAGTCCGCGTGCCTTTGACGATGCCCTAGAAGATAGTGCTATGGTTCTCCTTACTAGAGAGATAGCTCGCGGCGGCGAGCATCGCGGGCGATGAAGAAAAATCTACCGCTGGCTGTAGATGTCGCTGCTAGGGTACTGCTGTATTTTCTTTTCATTTAAGAATCGTGGAAGAAAAATCGGATTACGGTCGCCGGGATTTAAGAACCCAGATCCCGAACGTTCGTAACTTGAGGCGCTAACCACTGCGCTGCCGTTGTCTGGTATTAGTTAGTGTCGAGTTGTCGTATTTGTGCTGTCGAGTGCCGCCACATATGTATGCATTTATGAATTGAGTGGTTTACGAGTAATTACAATCGATATACATTACAAGTAATTACAATTTATTACAAATGACTCGCTGTGCATATTACTATAACAGTCAGTACTAATTCTATAGATCAGCAGCATTATAACTTTCCAATAAACAACCGAAAATCACGTCGTTGAATAATAAATGCATTCACTGTAGAACGAAATTATTACTACGAATATAAGAGAAACGATTTAAAAACCATGTATTTTTTCATTTAAATTATTTGCATTTGCAAAGGGAGATACAAAATTTTAACAACGTTGCAAATTATAAAGACACAAATTACAGTTTCGTGTTTAAGTTATTGTTCAGAGTTTGTTGGAATACAACGATATTAATCGCATACAGATGAGGTGATTGATCGAACGGATTCTTTCCTTCGTTGTTCAGCGATATCCTCATTAGCGTGCGTTCGTGAGATGTACCACGGCGGCTAGCACGTGCATGCTCTTTCGAGAATTCGGCGGAAGAAGCGTAGGAATATGGATGGAACATTCCCGATGGGCACGTCGAGAAGCTACTAGAAGGTTCTGTGGCACATGTGACGCCACACAGACACCCACACAGGTCACACTCATTACTGCATAGAGAGTGGGGTTCAAAACCTTTTCAAGGGCCATGGGTCACTAAGCCAGTCAGTCTGTGAATAACTAGCCAACTGTCTACATTCCAGAACACACACACTTATAATTCCTGTAATAATTGTTTAATAAATATCACATTATATTGTTTCAACACAAACATTGTGTCTTCCACAGATTATTAATCTTAATTCCAAGATTAAATTCTAACAGAGCTTCCTAATAATTATGGTACAATTGGTAAAATGATGATTTTACATGAAAAAAGTAAAAAATATATTAGATAATCGAAATAACGCGATATAAATATAATTGAAATAACATCAGTAAGAACGGATGTTTTAAGCTTTCGATTTTGAGAAAACAGGGTATGAATACGTTTAGTTAAAAAGCAATCCGTGTTTATTCGAGCATTCGCGGAGAGACGCGATCGCGAGAAAGCACGTCAACGGGAGTAGTAAATTCCCGTTGCAATTAGATAACCGACGCCACGAACTGATCGATCCCCTGATTTCTGTTACGATAATAGGGGTGGTTCAATGAATTTAACACTGTATTAACAGGTTAATATAGCTTGTATATTTAAAAATAATGAATGTAATAATAAGAACGTCACAAATTATTTAGCGATAAATACAGTTGATATGTTATAGGAATTCAACCCGACATTGCGATATCTCTCAATGAATTCGTTAGACTAAGCAATTTATAACGTTTGACTCTTCAGAAGGGACCGATTACTCTTCGATCCTTTTCGTTGTCTTCTCTGAGATACGACCCCCACTACGCTCGGATCACGCCACCGTTCGCGCCTATGATCACGTATACCAGCTTCTTTCTTTATGCGGATAAAATAACGCACCGAAGGCGAATAGATGTTTCTGGAACTCGCTGCTTGACGACAACTATGCGTTTATCGCTACTTTGTGTATATCTCGACGGTCATGTAAGACGATCTGTTTGCGACGGTTAGGAACACGGCCTATAGTAAGCCTTGGGGCGTAATAAACGGAGAGAATAGAATAATCTTCTTTCTCTGTGGGATGTTAGAGACTGATGTGTACAAATCGAAACCGCTGAGGAGAATATCGAAAGGCGAGTGTCACAAATAAGTGAAGAGATATTATTAAGCGTCTTTAAAAACATGTTACGAAGAAATAATAAATGTACTGAATATCAAGGCGGGCATATTTAACAATATTTGTAATTATTTTTATGCATATTAATTGTAAGTTATCGATCCTTATCAGGAGCACGAAATTACACAATTAACAATTATCGAGATCGTCAAACTTTAAAACGACGAAATTTTCGGCTCTCTCGTTAAGTACCGAAAGAACTGAGTTACAGTTAAAGGTACGCGAAATTACATTAGAGAAATTAATGCAACGTGTTACGCCATGCGGCTTACCATAGATCATATTCTTAACTGTCGATCGCGGCACTATAATGTCGCAGACGGATCGTCGCGGCTGGCCGGCAAACAAACATTGTAGTGGCAAGCGCATGGTTCATTAAGCAGGGCGACCTCCAGAAACGTCGATTCGTGGCCGTTATTTTACCTCGCGTAAAAGAATGTGGCGTGATCCGAACGTAGTGGGGGTCGCCTTCCAGAAAAAACGGAAAATATCGAAAGGCGTGCAGAACTTTTCGAGAAGCCGAACCGTCAACACATCTCTTATATCGCGCATTACTTATCAAGCAAAACGCAGTTACATTTCTTTTTGTTGTTCTCTTTATGTCTTCCTAGTTGATAATTTGTTAAAATAAACGTTAATTTATTTGTGTTAATTCTGTGGAATTCATTGAACTACCCTTATTATCTTAATCGAAATAAGGGAATCGATCAGTTCGTGGCGTCGATTATTTAATCGTAACGGGAACTTACAACTCTTGTTGACGTGCTATCAATCGCGTCTCTCCGCGAACGATCGAAACACAACGTTCAAACGACAATTGATAGTCCTGACGAAATAAACGTCGCTCAGAGAGTCGAAAATTTGTCTCTTCAAATTTTAAGCGGATACGAGTTATCCCCACTACTTCGCGGAACTGATCACTGCAAGTAGTTTCCGGTGTTTTCTTTGTCTGCTCCAGCGATAACGCAATTACTCATAAATTGCCAAAATAAGAAAAACGAAGTTTTCATATTTTTTATTTCATTGTTATAAAACGATTTAATTGGATTTTCGAGAATCTCACGATCAAAATGATATTGGACGATAGCTAAACTCTGGAAATGCGCAACGTTCGGTCAACTGCACAGAAGACCATGCCTAAGTCCGACACAATTCTTTGAAGTTACAATGAATGTTGATACTAAATCCGTCGTTTAGAGATACCTTGGCTTCTTGTGACACTAAGTTAAACAACTTCCGTTATTTGCTGACTAGTCCAAATGGATCCAGACACTGGTTAAATTATATTTCTTTTGACTTTATTTGTCTAGATATAAAATCTGTAAGGTATCTCGTTGTATCTCAATTGCTTCTCTTCTTTCTTATTCCTACATTCACCGTATTCACAAAACAACGATCCAAAGACAAGTAACAGCGGTCAGTTTGTGAAAAGTGCTCGTTAACAAATCTTAAATTACAACGAAACGAAATTGTTCAACACCTTAAAATTGAAAATTACCGAACTAAGTAGGAAAAAGGCCACAATGTTTGTAGAACCTCGATAAGTGTTCGCCGAGACAGTTTCGACATCTGGACTACGTCGGACAGTTTACGACGGATATCCGTCACATAAAAGGGGTAGAAAATAACGTAGCCGATACTCTATCTCGCATCGAAGCGATCGGAAAACCAATAGATCACCATACGCTAGCTGCAGCGCAAGAAAAGGATAGCGAGCTACGCAAAATTATCAACGCTGGCTCGAGCGCGTTGCAGCTGAGAAAAGTACGATTTCCCGATCACAACGTCGAGTTATACTGCGATATTAAAACCGAGACCGTGCGACCGTACGTACCGGAACCGTTACGCCGCACCGTATTCCAAGCGCTACATGGACTTTCCCACCCGGGGATGCGAGCTACGCGAAAATTGGTAGCGACGCGCTTCGTCTGGCCGTCGGTAAATAAAGATTGCCGAACGTGGACACGACAATGCATACCGTGTCAGCGCAACAAAGTCACCAGACACGTATCCTCGCCCGTCGGAACGTTCGGAACGCTAGCGGGCCGATTCGAGCATATACACGTAGATATCATCACAATGCAATATTCGCAAGGATACCGTTATTGCCTTACGTGTATCGATCGTTTTTCGCGTTGGCCTGAAGCCATACCTATCGCCGATATGGAAGCGTCAACCGTGGCTTCGGCCCTCCTTTCTACCTGGATATCTCGTTTCGGCGTACCCTTGAAAATTACGACTGATCAAGGACGTCAATTCGAATCGCGTTTATTCGAGGAATTATGCCGGTTGCTCGGCGTCAAACATTTGCGTACAACGGCCTACCATCCAGCGTCTAACGGGATGGTAGAACGCCTACACAGACAATTAAAGGCGGCGATCAAATGCCACGACACGAGCAACTGGGTCGGAATTCTCCCGATCGTCTTATTAGGTATAAGAACCGCGATAAAGGAGGACCTAAACGCAACGGCGGCCGAAATGATTTACGGCACCGGCATACGTCTGCCGGCGGAATTCTTTTTGCCAACTAGTCAACGGGCCAACTTGGAATACACGCGAAAATTTTTGCAAAAATTTCCTAAAGGAATTATAATCTATGAGATAAATGAAATAAAAATACAAAAACCAACTGATATTAAAGGAAGAATGATTATTTTACAAGATAATATGAAACTGTGTAAGGGATTACATATGTAACATATTGTCCCGATGTACACATATCTGCGAAGCGACTTACTACCCTGTATATTCCAGAAACTTCTTAGTTTGCCCCAGCCTTAGCAATTTGAAACTATTTTATTAAAATTAAGAATTTTCCACATTAGATCGAACGCACTTCTAATAGGTACCAAACAGTATATATATAGCAAGATTTTACATATCTCTAAATTATTCACAGAAAATTAATACGGCACATAATTAGACTTCGGATTGTAAATATTAAGAATAAATAACCGATACAGTCTCACAAAAATAGAAGGATAAAGATAGAGATAAGGGATCAAAAACAACAGTTATTTTTCACATTTGTATGAAAAGCCCTTAAGAAAATAAGTTCCTCCTTAAATTGAAAACAGTTATATGTATAGAAATCAAACTTGCGATAAAAGTAAAGAAGATAGAAAATAAGAAAATTGTATTTGTTTTTATGACTCACTTTTACATGTAGTATAATTTCCACCGCTATTTTAGCATAGAACGCTATTTTCAAACGCGAATTGTTCCAACTCGATAGTCCCTTGCTTTACTGTAAACGGAAAATTCTTTCGTGTTCTCAACCAAATTTATCAAATTCCAGCAATGACACATGCTATGTGATTGTCAGTAGAACATGGAGAAATGTTTCCAGTAAAGTTTCGAGCGACTTATCGGCGATTTTCAGGAGACACGACGCGACGATATCGCGTGTACAGTGCTTCTATCGGTGTTGATGCGCTTTAATACATAGTGCAAGAGAACACTAATAAGATTTCCCAGTGGGCCTGTAAATCCTTATAGATCACTCAAAAATATATCATATTGTTTGTTTCAACTACTAGCAATTTAAAACGTCGTCTACATATATTTAGAAAGTTAGCAAAGACATATATTTGTTCCTGAGCATGATTTCTATCAGTTGAGCGTTGTAGCAAAATGTCCGATACAATTTAATGTTGAATTTGTCTTTTTTTTAGGCTAGCTTGATTGGATTACAGGTAGATTTAAACGATCCGTGTGTTGCATCTCCAAGGCATCTTCGACTCATCGATACGCAGTGATACCCGGCAAACTTCTAGTGGACAAGCGACGTTGCTTGCAGGCAGTTTATATACATGTTTTGGCATGTGTTGTCGGCAGGCAATGTCTACAGATACCTGTAGTCTGCCCGTACGCGCCTTAAGTTTCACTGACAGACATTGTCCGCCGATTACTACGACATCTGTCTGTGGACAATAGGCCGTCAGTGTGGAGTTATCTTTACCCGAATAATTTAAGAAATATAAAATAAACTTCAACGAAAAGTTGCTAGCTTCGATATCTTACTAATACAATGTTATCGAAATTGAATAAACCTCGTTACTGTATTTAAAAGGAAATTGCATTTATATTTCAAGTTTATAGAGACAACAACAACAACCAAACAAAGAATCGCAACGAAGAAATAAACGGATACAACAAACAGAACACTGGATCGAAGATAGAACAATAAACAAGATAGAACCAAGAAAACAACAGTAACGAAGAACCGGGGCGCAGAAAAAAGCACGAAGCGTGCGAGCTGGAGAGGAAACCTGTGACCGTCGGTGCAAGCGGTAAGCCTACAAAATGGTTGCCGAGCAGCAATAATCGGCTGGAGAGCCAACCTGCTGGGACCGAGCTATATGGTGGCAGGTATCGCGTGGCGCCAGCTAAGCGAGCTGCCGCCCGAAAGGGTAGGTTTAACTTGTCCAATGATCCGCAAGGAGAGGGCAAGTCGCGCGCCGACCATCTATGCGCGCCATTCCCAAGTCGAACGCGAACATCTAAATGCGAAGCCAGTATGCGTTTTTACTGCAGGTATGGCGCGGTCGACCAAAAGGTCGGGCCCTCAAACGCACACATTACTTGTACAATTCGAGTGCTGCAGATACGGAAAAGTAATTTATAATTTATCGTAATTTATCGTAATGCGAATTGGCGCGTCGTCATAAATAGATTTTTATTTAAAACGAAATTGTTAAATATCCTTTTGTATCAATTCACATAACGTTAATAAATCAATATTAGACATATTACTCATAAATTGTACATATCTTTGTGCATATACGCATAGTTTTCGTGCATATATCAATATTTGTATATTTTATGTGTATAACTTTCATACGCTTTTCGCAAATTTTACATTCATAAACATCTGCAATCTACACGTTACGTTTTTCGTTGTATTTACAAGTACGGACATTAGATATTCTATTACATTCTTTTATTATAATCTTTTGATATATTTATAGTTGTTTAATTATTAGGTCATCCCATAAGTTCGTGCCGTTTTTCGAGAGGTTATATATGTTAAGATCGTTTACATACCTTTCAGTTTCATGAAAAAATGTAATCCCCCTCTCGTTGTACAACTTCTTCCCATTTTTCTGGTAGGTTCCGTCTCGATAAAAGTTCTCTTGTTTTTCTTTAAAATAATTTTCTATGCTATTTTTGAGAGTGTCAATATTTTCAAATTTTTTAGCTACTAAAAAGTGTTGTAATGCTCTGAACAGGTGGTAATCAGATGAGGCAATGTCTGGGGAATATGGGGGATGTGGTAAAATTTTTCAATTAAATTCAGACAATTTTTTTGTAACGCTTTTCGCGACATGCGGTTTAGCATTGTCGTGATGGAAGATAACGTTGTTCCTATTCACTAAACCTGGCCGTTTTTCAGCTAGTGCTTCCCTTAATTTTTCTAACTGAGCGCAATATTTGTCTGAATTAATGGTATCACCACTAGATAAAAGTTCAAAATAGAGTATTCCTTTATAATCCCACCATACACACAAAAGAACTTTACGTGGATGTAACCCTGGTTTTGCACAGCGTTCAAGTGGCTGATTTCGTTGGGATCAGCTACGTTTCCGTTCAGGGTTTTCGAAAAGTATCCACTTTTCATCACCAGTTACCAGGGGCGTTTAAGGAATGGTTCACGTTTATTACGTGCAATTAATGACATGCACGCTGTCGTTCGTTCAAGACGGTTCCGTTCCGTAAGTTCATGGGGCACCCAAACGTTCAACTTTGACACCATCCCCATTTTTTTAAACACCTATGAATCGTTGTCTTAGGTATTTTCAGGACATTTGACATCTCTTGAACTGTCAAACTTGGTGATTTTTCAACAAGATCCCGAATTTTATCTCCGTCTGTCTGAGGAGGACACCCGGAGCGTACCTCCTCTTCTAAACAGAAATTCCCAGCTCTACAACGTTGGAACCACTTCCTACAGGTGCGAGATGAAAGCGTATTTTCTCCGTAAACAGCACATATGTTTTTCCTGGCAATTGTTACCGAACTTTCTTTCCGAAATTCATATAACATGAGATGTCGAAAATGGATACGCATTTCACTCGTGATTTTTTACTGTTAGAAGTCACTGTGTTCACTATATTACGATCTTATGCCCACGAAGATCTACTCTAGCCTGTTCTCGATCAGCTAAGCTCAAGTGCATTGGTCCCGTATGGCCGTATGTTTAGAAATCGAAACATGAAATATATACACAAAAACTTATGGGATCACCTAATATGTAAACGATTTTGAACTATTTAATTTAATAAAGACCTTAGATCGATGGATTTTAATTGCTGTCACATAATCGTTAATTCATTACTTTTCCTCCAACTGTCACGAATTTTCACAAAGTGTGTATTTCGGATCGTTAATCTCATACGGATGTAAACTTCATTTTCTTAATAATCTTGGTCAATCATGTATCACATTTTCTATAAAATCTATAAGATCAGCAAGTGCTCTAATACTTGTGAACAATCATATATCTTAATTCGTGCCTTTTGTATTAATACAGAAGCTTCATGCGAGAAAGAATTTTCGATATAAATGTTCTCAATGTTGTAAATCGAGTTCTGCCAGAGCAACCGAGCCAAACGGACGTGTAAAACAGTGCTTCAGAAAAAGTGCGGCAAGTGGGGAAGAGAAAGTTACGAACGGCAACGCCCATAGCTAAATGGTGGAAACTCGTGTCTTCTACTAAGAAGACTACAAGCAAAACTAAAATGAAAAAGCACATCCCACCGATAAAAATAATTAACAAAGACGAACAATACTACATAAATAAAACAACAAACATATCAAAACCAAGCCAACCAATAAACGAAGAACAGGAATGCTCAGCTACAAACGAAGTTGATATGGAAACAATACCAAACAATGAAGAGAATATTACCAATAACGAATTAACCCAACAAGATGAAAGCTGGAAGGTGGCAAGTTATAACAAGAAACGAAAAATAACAGGAAATTCAGATACAGAAAAGCAGCGATGGCTGCAAGAATTACCATTAAGAAACTCCTTCAGCTCACTTACGGAAGAAATAGACGACCCAACAACCAAAAACACAACTAAATCAACGCAAACTACAAAACCACCACCAATATTTGTCGACGCCCAGATAATAGACCCGCTTATTGATCGACTAAACGATATAGTTGGGAAGGAAAACTACACAATAAAACAAACAAAATTAGAACAAGTAAAAATTCAAATAAACACCCCAGAAAATTATAGGAAAGTGATAAAAGAATTAAAAGAAAAAACGCTGTGTACCACACATACCAGCTGAAAACGGAAAGGAGCTACGAAATAGTTATAAGAGGACTACATTCAAAAACTAACACAAAAAAAATTAAGTGACGAATTAGCAAAAATTGGTCACCAAACAAGAGCAATAAACAATATGACAAGATACGATACGAAGCATTTAACAACACATTGTCCATACGTAGGGAAAATAAATGAAGTAAAATGTTACAACTGTAATGGAAACCACCCAGCCAGCTATAAAGGATGCGAAATCAGAAAACAATCACAACGTAAACAGTTTCCACCACTTGGCAATAGATCAATCAACAACTACCAACCACAACAAAGTATAACGGATAATTAAGCAACATTGAAAGCACAAAATGAACCAAAAGCTATAAACGGAAACACCGATCCCCAAGGAAACCGCAGCTACGCGCAAGTAACCCAAAACATTAGACAAACAACGCCCACAAACAAACAGAATCAAAGCAACAACACCGAAGACGATACAGAAATCAAAGAAATGCTCAGACAATCCATTAAAGCTACAGAGATATTAAGAAAAATGGTAAGTGAGAAAAACACAATACTAAGGCAACAAGTACAACAAACAACAGTCATGTTACAACTACTCACAAACTTGCTAAGTAAAAAATAAAAATGGACATGCTTAAAATAGCAGCCTGGAACTCTAACGGACTACAACAAAGGGCCCTAGAAACTAAAACATTCCTGTATAATAATAATATCGACATACTACTCGTATCGGAAACACACTTCACTATAAAAAATTACATAAAAATACCGTACTACACAATATATGATACCAAGCATCCCTCAGGAAAATCACACGGAGGGACCGCAGTAATAACAAGAAACGACATTAAACACCACTAACACAGCCAAGCTAGTAAGGAATATATACAAGCAACCACCGTTACTGTACAAACTAGCAGCAACCATTTACAGTTGTCAGCAGTATATGTACTACCGCGACACAAAATGACATCACAAACGTGGGAAGATTACTTTCAACACTTAGGTGACAAGTATATCGCAACGGGAGACTACAATGCAAACCCACGCTATGGGGATCAAGAATTACCACACCTCGAGGTAGAACCCTGGAAAAATACATTAACAACAACCTCAATATATTATCCACAGGAAGACATACTGGCCGACAGACCTGAGCAAAATACCTGGCCTACTAGATTTTGCAGTTACAAAGGGACTAAACGCAAATAAACTAAAAATAACACCCAGCCTCATTGCATACAGCCCAATTGCTTACAGAAACAAATTAATACTTTATAGCAATCCAGGGACACTATGCAACAGAACAACCAAATGGCAAATTTTTAAAGAAATAATCGAGAGCAAAACCAGTTGCAGCATCCCATTGGAAACACCCGAACACGTCGAACAGGCAGTAACACCATTGACAGAAACTATCCAAGAAGCATCATGGACAACCACTATACCTGAACCAACCAACAGACAAACAAAAATAATTCCATCAGACATACTTGAAAAAATTAGAGAAAAAAGAAAAGCGAAAGCAAAATGGCAAAAACATAGAACACGAGAAAACAAAAAACACCTAAACAAACTTGCAAAGGAAATAAAAAACAAAATAAAAGTGCACAACAATAACGAATTCACAAAATTCATAGAGTCACTCTCTGCTCACGAGAACTCCAACTACTCCCTATGGAAAGCCACGAAAAAAAAGAAACCAATAAAACTAGTCCCAGCAATCAGGACGGCAGACAACACATGGGCAAGAAGCAACGAAGAGCAAGCTGAAGAATTTTCCAACCACCTTTGAAACACGTTTATACCACATAATATCAACAACAGCAACCCCAAATGTCATACGGACGAGGATGCGTTTACCACTAGTACCTCAACTGACAACCACTATACCATACCTAAAACAACAGCACAAGAAATTAGAAACATAATCGAGAAAACAAAAAACAATAAAGCACCACGAATCGACCTAATCAATGGTAAAATCTTGAAAAACCTTCCGCCAAAAGCGATAACACTAATGACAATAATATTCAATGCAATACTAAGAATCCAATACTTTCCTAAACTGTGGAAACTAGCACAGGAGATAATGTTACCTAAACCAGGCAAAGAACCACACCAAACTGCATCTTACAGACCAATATCACTACTTCCTGTGTTTTCCAAAATACTAGAGGAAATAATATGCAACCGCATAAAACCAATAATATTGTTAAGGAAATTCGAGGATTTGGGAATACAAATTATTGGCTATATTTCCCATACAACAGTTATACATCTATATTCCTCTCTAAGAACGTCTTGCACGCACGCTGGTTGCCAACCGACTCTACTCTTCGGTGTCTCGATTAACTCTAACGACTCTACTCTTCGACGACTCGATTAGCTCTGTCTCTCGCAACACACACACTTTTCGACTCGCACACTCTGACCTTTCGGTCGTCCCACCTTGAAACCGTCCTTCTGATCTAACGTTGTCTATTGTTTTTCTTCTAACATCTGGCAACAGTCTTTTGTTTCCACTGAGTCCTTGACGCCCTCTAACCCTTACACACACACTCTCATGTACAGTGTAAATGTATCACTTCCCTAACAAATATAGAAGGAAAAATTAATACCAGATCACCAATTTCGATTCAGAAACATACACTCCACTATAGAGCAAATGCACAGGCTCATTAAAGAAATAATACTAGCATTAGAAAACAAACAATACTGTACAGCCCTCTCTATGGACATAGATAAAGCATTTGACAAAATAAACCACGAAAGCCTACTACAAACAATCAGGAAACAATTTCCGGAGCAAATATACCAATTAATAAAATCTTACTTAAGCAGCAGAACCTTCGTAATAAAAATCAAGGACACATACTCTGAAGTTAAAGACATAAAGGCAGGGGTTCCGCGAGGAAGCGTCTTAGGATCAATACTATACACAAAACATACCAACAACTACCAATAGCAAAATACTGACACTCACGGACGACACAGCTGTACTAGTCAGGCACACTAACCCAGAAACAGCAGTCAAATTACTACAAGAACATATCACAAAAATAGAAAAGTGGCTGCAAGATAAACAAATAAAAGCAAACCCCGATAAATGCAACCATATTACACTCACACTGCGAAAACAGACACCATCAAACATCCTACTGAACGGCACGCACATACCGCAAACAAGGCAAGTCAAATACCTAGGACTAGACCACCTAGAAACACAACTCACATAGAAACAGCATACTAAATCAATAATAGACAAAATACAGACAACAAGGAGACAAATGCATTGGCTAACAAGTCGAAAATCCAAATTAAGCATAGAAAATAAATTAAAAATATACAAAACGATCATAAAACCAATCTGGACGTACGGAATACCACTATGGGGGGCAGCGGCAATGAGCCATATAAACAAAATAGAGACAGTACAAGCTAAAATTCTTAGAACAATAGTAAACGCCCCATGGTACGTTAGAAGCGAAGGCATACGGAAGGACCTGGGAATACCAATGGTCAAAGAGAAAATTAGCAGACACGCAGAAAAATACAAAGAAAGAATAGGAACACAGCCAAACTGGCTAGCTGCGGAAACGATCAACACCTCAAACATGGATAGAAGGCTGAAAGGGAAATACCCAGCAGACCTCACAAAGGACACAACCAAACAAACACGAAGATGGTATCCCACTGGGGGTAGCTACCCACATAATAATCTAACAGCTAAAAAATTCTACCAAATGTCCAAACTGGACAAATTGTGAATCTAATCTATAAAATAAAAAAAAACCTGTGATCTGAGTTTAGATCTCAGTTTAGAGTGATACATCTCCTAAAAGGATTAAGAGATTTTTTAACAAATTCCCAAAATAACAGTGAATTTTAGAACAAAGATAATGGAAATACATAAACATCTTGTTAATAACGACGTGGGTATACTGATAGGAACTAATATCTGCAGAATATATGAATGTCTTAAACATAAGGTAATGCTAAAAAACGTTCTCTTTGTCCAACGACCTCTTGATTCCTATACAACCTCTCCTGGTTATCTTGCGCACGCGTAACATTCACGTACCGTTACATGCATTGCCATTCCATACTTTTCGTATCCTTTTTATACTGTTACTTGAATATAGAATTGTATGAAAAATACAAGAGCACAAAGATATAGAAAATATAAAAATATAAAAATAAAAGATTACAAAACTGTCAAAATTACAGAAAATCAGATTAAACATTAGTACCTATATTCTGCATTCTTTTTGTATTACATATACATTTTTTACATTATAAATGTCGGGTTTACATTAGAATTAGGGTTAGGGGCGTGAAACGAATCTTCATTTGGATTACACATTGTCGTTGTGCAATAGAGAAGACATTGACTAGTGCAACTGCGATTATTATAGAATCGGACAAGTAACCGTGGTAATTAGATACTCGAGAAACTAATGACAATGATCCTAAGTGCAATAACGAATCCGCGGTCAACGGGATAGTAGATGTACGGGCTCACAAAATCTAAGTCGGACTCTTTGTTAATAAAACGCGTAATATTCACTGGTCGTATGGGGTTACTCTTTTCGTCGATGAGATCGCAAGAAAGAATGAATTTCCGTCCCGATGATGCCACAGAGGAAAACTATAATGGGGTGTGTCTAAGGACACGAGATCATCGGATTCGTCGAGGAAAGCCTTCGTTTAGGAAGTAAGGGAAATTGACGTTGCTGCTAACTGGTCAATCTCCATATCGGTGGTTAGAAAAAGATGCTAGCCGCCCTCGAGGGAAAGTTGCTAGTGGGAGACGCCGCTCGTTGAAAAATATGTCTCCCCTATCTTCCCGTAGTTGGGACAAAGACTGTTTGTCTGTTTGAAGGACTTTAGTTGACTAAACCTTAAGATTTATAACGGGCCCTCGGGCTAGCCGAACATGTACTGCGGAGACGCATCGACATCTGGCAATCATCTTACTCGAAGAATAGGGTCTGCGTGTGGCGAGCCACGGGACAGAAACCGTTGGAATGTTTACTGTCGCGTGTCGCCACGAATATTTCTTTTAAGGAGAGCTATAGAATTACTCCATACCTTTGTTAGGCAAAGCGTTCATCCCTTGACCGCGGCTACGTTGGGCGACAGACTGTCGCCTCGAGCCAAAGCTCACCGTCACTAATCTCGAACAATTACAATCGGATTGAATAACTACAATAGTTTAGTTACAGTTATAGTAGACTTTAGATTGCAATGTTGCGGGGCTATCCGAAGGTTCCGGTGTCCTTTCATCTCCGACATATATATATATATTTATGTTGTGTGTCATATTAATATGACTAATGTTTTTTAATTCTTCGATAGCGTTATTTATTGTTTTGAGTAGTTTATTTTATAGTGTGTTCGATAGTGTAAAACATACACACACACACATATATATAAATATGTATTCATATGCATATTTCTTCTGGCAGTGTAGTATTCATACGAAATGAAATGTTAATTATTTATTTTATATTAACTTCATTTAATAAGATAGAACACGCACACGCACACGTATATATGTATATACTTCTGGCAATGTGATTTTCATTTAGATTCTTTAGAGATGTAATGTTGTGTATTTGAGGTTATGTGTCAATTATTTGATTTCATATATACATATATATCTTGTATTGTGACAACATAGTATTGAAGGTTTTGTTTCTAGATTATTGTGTGTTTAATGTGTGTTTACATATTTGTGTTTGATGATAGAATTTCTGTACGCAATTCCTCAAGTCGTTGCGGTGTTAATTATTTTGAGCGTTTGGCCTATCGACAGGTTGTCGCTTAGTCCCAAGTGTTGCGTTGTGTGTTCTATTTCTTTTGTAGATTATTATTAGTGGTTTAGTTTAGAATATGGATTATTTATATATTTATATATAGACATGCATGTTTCGTAATTGTTAGGGAAGTGATACATTTACACTGTACATGAGAGTGTGTGTGTAAGGGTTAGAGGGCGTCAAGGTCTTAGTGGAGACAAAAGACTGTTGCCAGATGTTAGAAGAATCTAGGGTAGTCGGTTGGCGACCAGCGTGCGTGCAAGACGTTCTTCAGAGAGTAATATAGATGTATAACTGTTGTGTGGGAAATATAGTCAATAATTTGTATTCCCAAATCCTCGAATTTCCTTAACCTGGTAGCAGAGCGTGGTTACTAGCTTTACAAGATATTTAGTGCGTGGTTACGATCTTGCGAGTGAGTTTTCAGTAATGAAAAAAAAACTTTCAGAGGAAAAAATATACTTCGAGCACGTAGGAACGCTTGAGTAAGAAAAGAAAAAAAAAGAAGAATCAATTAAAATGGAGAGATCGGAAATCATGATACCTATATTCGATGGTGAGGATTATGGAATGTGGAAGCAACGAATCACGATGTTTCTCAAATATAAGGAATGCGAGGTTGTTACAACTAGAATGAAGAACGAAAGAGACGATGAAGACTGGGACGAAAAGGATTTGAAGGCGATTAATATAATTTATAGTGCAATATCGAACAGACAATTGGAGTATGTTAGGGAAGGAAAAACGGCGTATGATATAATAAAAAGGTTCGATGAAATGTACTTGAAAGAGTCGACGGCACTGCAGATCGTATGCAGAAGGAGATTGGAAAACATAAGACTGGAGAACTACAGTGATTCAGCATCATTCTTTAACGACTTTGAAAAATTAATCAATGAATTAAAAAGTGCGGGCGCACAAGTAAGTGAGAGGGAAAAGCTGAAATTACATGCTGAATACGTTACCCGAAGAATACAGCTACATAGCGGACATAATAGACGCATTGAAAGAAGAGGATCAAACGGTAGCGTATGTAAAAAATAAAATAGAGATAGCAGAGAAGAAAAATAAATCCAATCGAGGAGAAAGGCAAACCAACGCCTTCTCTGCAAAAAAGGAAGGATGCTTCAGATGTGGAAGATTAGGACACTTTGCGAGAGAGTGTCAAAATGGCGTCCAAGCGGGAAGCAGTAACGGCTATTGGCATGGGCCAACACGTGGTCGAAACAGAGGAAGAGGGAACAAAGGCAATACGAGCAGAGGACGTGGAAACTTTCATCGTCAATCAGCAACCGGCACGGGCGAGCATGGAAACTCAAGAGCAGGCATATGGACAGCAACGGCGCACGCAGCAAACAGCAGTGAGACGAATGAAATAAGTAAGAACGAAATAGTGTGGCTATTAGATAGCGGTTGTACCGATCACATAATTAATAATATAAATTATTTCGATAAATCTATCGACCTAAAAGAACCGGTAAATATATATTTAGGCGATAATAGACCGATAAAAGCGACAAGAGTTGGGAATGTTATAAGTTATTTTGAAGCATTCGGAAAACAAAATAAAATAAATATGAGGAAAGTATTTTACGCGAAAGAAATGTCCGCAAATTTGATTAGGTTAGGTAAACTAACAGACAATAAGAATACGGTTATTTCCAAAGGAAATATTGCGAAAGTAATAGATGAGGATAATATACTTACAGCTGTAGCGTTCAAAGAGAATGGGACATATAGAATAAAAAGTATATTGAAAGGGAAGAAGCACTTAGTAAACAGCGCCGAACGTAGTGGTATGAGTAAAAAGGAAAGATGGCATAGGATGCTAGGACACGTAAATTTTAAATATTTAGAGATTTTGGGTAAAGAGCAGCTAGTGACTGGCATACCGAATGAATTTGAAAAGGAACTTTTGAAATGTAGGGTGTGTATAGAAAGCAAAATGCATAACTTACCTTTCAAAAATAATCGAACTAAGGCTAAGGAAGTAATGGAAATTATTCATACGGACGTATGTGGTCCCTTTAAGACTACCGGATTCAATGGAGAAAAATATTTCATTTCATTTATCGATGATTATAGTAAAATAGCTAGGATCTATTGTATAAAATCAAAAGATGAGGTCTTTGATTCTTTTGTACAGTTCGTAAATGAAGCCGAAAATTTAACGGGCAAGAGGTTAAAAATATTAAGATGCGATAATGGTAAAGAATATTTAAATAATCGAATTTATAAATTTGCTAGGGATAAAGGTATAAGAATAAATAATTGCCTAACATACGTACATGAATTAAACGGGACAGCGGAAAGGTATAATAGAGCAGTGATGGACATGGCGCGTTGCTTGTTAGCGGAAGCGAAAGTACATAAAAGGTACTGGCCGGAAATAGTTTATACAGCGGTATACTTGAAAAATCGAATATTAGCGAATACTATAGAAAGAAAGACACCTTTTGAAATATTCTTCGGGAAAAAACCAAGTGTTAAAAATCTACATCTATATGGAAGTAAAGTTTTTGTAAGAAGGCCAGAACAAAAAAGAGTTTCCAAATGGGACAAGAAGGCAGATATGGGAATTCTATTAGGATATAGTGAAGTAGGATACAGAGTCTTATTAGGTGGGAAAATAACAATAGCTAGACATGTAGAGGTCATTGAGACAGACACTAAATGTATCGGTTTTGAGGAAAATTCATTAGAGGCAGATAGAAATGATAGCGAAGATAACTATTCATTGGATGGTATGGATAAGGAAGAGTTAGAAGGTAGGAAAGATGAAAATAATAGTAGTATTGAAAGCTCAAACACTCCTAGGAGATCTACACGTATTAAGAAAACTCCAGTAAGGTATCCAGAAAAGGAAAATATTTGCGAGATTCATGCAAATTATTGTAAAGTAGATATCCCTCGTACATTTGAGGAGGCGATTTGTTGCGAAAATAATGAAGTTTGGAAACAGGCTATGGATAAGGAAATAGAATGTCTCTATAAGAATAAAACTTGGAAATTGGTAGAAAGGGTAAAAGGCAAAGAAGTATTAGATGTAAAATGGGTTTACACGAAAAAATCAGAGGACAGGTATAAGGCTAGATTAGTGGTAAGGGGATTTCAACAAAGAAACGTAGCCGATGACATATATTCTCCAGTGGCGAGTAATCAGACCTTTAAGATATTGCTATCATATTGTTGTCAAAATGGATTAATAATTGAGCAAATGGATGTAGAAACTGCCTTTTTAAATGGTGAAGTAACCTCGGAGGTATATGTAAATCAACCAAAGGGATATGCGGACGGAACGAATAGAGTTTGTAAATTATCGAAAGCGCTTTATGGGTTAAAAGAAAGTCCGAGGGACTGGTATGAGTGTTTTGATAAGTATGTGACGAGATTAGGTTTTCAAAAGAACAATATAGAGCTGTGCCTATATACTTATGGAGAGGGAGAAAATGTTGTTTATTTGTTAATATACGTAGACGATTTGTTGATTTGTAGTAAAAACAAAGGGAAGATACAAAGTGTAAAAAAAAATTATTAACTGATAAATTTGAAATGAAAGATTTAGGTGAAGTAAAAGAATATCTTGGAATAAATATAGAGTATGATTATTTAAAAAATGAAATGAGATTAAGCCAAAAGAAATACATAGAATCATTAGCAAACAAATATAAATTACATAATAGCAAATTGTACTGTACACCTATGGAGACCAACTTAAAAATTGAAAAAGCTGAGATAAATAGAGAGGACATTGGATACAAGAATTTAATTGGCGCATTGCTGTATATTAGTGTAAATACCAGACCCGATATAAGTTATAGTGTGAATTATCTGAGTAGATTTCAAGATTGTTGTAACGAGACACATTTTAAATATGCCTTGCGAATATTGAAATATTTGTACCGGACTAGAGATTTAGGGCTACATTATAAAAGAAATGAAAAGTGCGAAACGATAGATTGTTATGTGGACGCTGATTGGGCAGGAGATCATATAGATAGGAAATCGACTTCTGGGTATGTAATTGGATTGTATGGAAATGTAATTGGATGGAAGTCTAAAAAACAAAGGTGTGTGACAAAAGCCTCGACGTATGCAGAGTATGTAGCTCTATCGGAAGCGGTGAGCGAAGTAATGACTATCAGAGAACTAATGAAAATCTTCGATGTAAATGTAGACGATAACCCTGTAAAAATCTATGAGGATAACTCTGGAGTAATGAGTATAGCAAAATACGGAACTTCTACAAAAAATACTAAACACATTGAAGTTCATTACCACTACGTTCACGAGTACGTAAAGGAAAATAAGATAAACATAATAAAAGTAAGTACAGAAGAAAATACTGCCGATATTTTTACGAAGGCACTGTGTACAGAGAAATTTGAAAGGTTTAGGTCATGGATGAATGTAAAATAAGAGAAATGTAAATAAAGCGATAAATGTTAAATATTTTGTTAATTCGACAAGTATGTAAATAAAATTAAGTGTACAGTATAAATGTAAGGAGGCGTGTTAGGGAAGTGATACATTTACACTGTACATGAGAGTGCGTGTGTAAGGGTTAGAGGGCGTCAAGGTCTTAGTGGAGACAAAAGACTGTTGCCAGATGTTAGAAGAATCTAGGGTAGTCGGTTGGCGACCAGCGTGCGTGCAAGATGTTCTTCAGAAAGTAATATAGATGTATAACTGTTGTGTGGGAAATATAGTCAATAATTTGTATTCCCAAATCCTCGAATTTCCTAAACAGTAATGTAGTTCTTATTTTATAACTCTTTACCGGAATGTAGGCTAGTTTTAAGTATATATCTTACATTACTATTTGATTTAATGCGCACACATATATATACATTTCTGACAATGTAACCTTTATTTCTATAATAATACAATATTGTATGTTTTATGTATTCGTTAGACTGTTAGTTTTTGACTTCATATATACTTATATTTCATAAATTGATAATATTGTATTTGTTGCATAGTATTGGAAGCACTGCCTCTAATATTTACTAGTTTATTACACGTCTGGCATATATGTTTATACTTATATGTAACTCTCCAAGTTGATTGATTAAAATATATATATATACATGTATTCCTGGCGTTTCAATTATTTCCCCTTATGTAGTTATTCTTATTTCCTGGTTTATTTGTTTGGTTCGTAACTCGTTCAATCCATTAGATGGTTCTATTTATTTTATTTTATACTGGTTGGATTTATATTATATTGAATCATAAGTTTTTCAAATTGCAAGTCGGTTATTGGTAGGTTTATTTAGAGTTGTGTGTATATGTATTTTGTTTATTGGTTGGATCTATTAGTCGCCCACGTTTCGTTACTCCTTCCTTTAGTTTCGTAGCGCCGTGTGTTAGTTTGTGCATTCAAATCCTTATTCGCGCGTTTTGTATAGAATGGTTTTCTTGTTCTTGTTACGGCTCGTGCGGAGCGCTGGACGTGACATCAGCGAGCGCTTAAACGTCGAAATATCTCTAACGGGAAGGGAATGACGGCTACTTTTCGTCAAAATCGACGAAATCATCGCGATTTGCGATCTATTTTGCTTGTTTCGACGCTTAAACGGTAGTACATTGCATTTGCAGTGTAAAATGGAGTTCAACGAGCGCTTAAACGTTGAATTATCTCCAACGGGAAGGAAATGACGGCTAGATTTCATCAAAATCGACGAAATCTTCGCGATTTGTGAGCAATTTTGCTTGATTCGACGCTTAAATGGTGGTGCATTGCATTTGCAGTGAAAATGGAGTTCAACGAGAGCTTAAACGTCTAAATAACTCCAACGGGAAGGAAATGACGGCTACTTTTCGTCAAAATCGACGAAATCATCGCGATTTGCGATCTATTTTGCTTGTTTCGACGCTTAAACGGTAGTACATTGCATTTGCAGTGTAAAATGGAGTTCAACGAGCACTTAAACGTTGAATTATCTCCAACGGGAAGGAAATGACGGCTAGATTTCATCAAAATCGACGAAATCATCGCGATTTGCGAGCAATTTTGCTTGATTCGACGCTTAAATGGTGGTGCATTGCATTTGCAGTGTAAAATGGAGTTCAACGAGCGCTTAAACGTTGAATTATCTCCAACGGGATGGAAATGACGGCTAGATTTCATCAAAATCGACGAAATCATCGCGATTTGCGACCAGTTTCGCTTGTTTCGACGCTGAAACGGTAGTGCATTACACTTGGCGTGTAAAATGGAGTGAAATGAGCGGTTAAACGTCTAAATAACTCCAACGGGAAGGAAATGACGGCTAGATTTCATCAAAATCGACGAAATCTTCGCGATTTGTGAGCAATTTTGCTTGATTCGACGCTTAAATGGTGGTGCATTGCATTTGCAGTGTAAAATGGAGTTCAACGAGCGCATAAACGTCTAAATAACTCCAACGGGAAGGAAATGACGGCTAGATTTCATCAAAATCGACGAAATCTTCGCGATTTGTGAGCAATTTTGCTTGTTTCGACGCTTAAACGGTAGTACATTGCATTTGCAGTGTAAAATGGAGTTCAACGAGCGCTTAAACGTTGAATTATCTCCAACGGGATGGAAATGACGGCTAGATTTCATCAAAATCGACGAAATCTTCGCGATTTGTGAGCAATTTTGCTTGATTCGACGCTTAAATGGTGGTGCATTGCATTTGCAGTGTAAAATGGAGTTCAACGAGCGCTTAAACGTCTAAATAACTCCAACGGGAAGGAAATGACGGCTAGATTTCATCGAAATCGACGAAATCTTCGCGATTTTCGAGCTATTTTGCTTGTTTCGACGCTTAAACGGTAGAACATTGCATTTGCAGTGTAAAATGGAGTTCAACGAGCACTTAAACGTTGAATTATCTCCAACGGGAAGGAAATGACAGTTAGTTTTCGTCAAAATCGACGAAATCTTCGCGATTTGCGAGCTATTTTGCTTGTTTCGACGCTTAAACGGTAGTACATTGCATTTGCAGTGTAAAATGGAGTTCAACGAGCGCTTAAACGTTGAATTATCTCCAACGGGATGGAAATGACGGCTAGATTTCATCAAAATCGACGAAATCTTCGCGATTTGTGAGCAATTTTGCTTGATTCGACGCTTAAATGGTGGTGCATTGCATTTGCAGTGTAAAATGGAGTTCAACGAGCGCTTAAACGTTGAATTATCTCCAACGGGATGGAAATGACGGCTAGATTTCATCAAAATCGACGAAATCATCGCGATTTGCGACCAGTTTCTCTTGTTTCGACGCTGAAACGGAAGTGCATTACACTTGGCGTGTAAAATGGAGTGAAAGGAGCGGTTAAACCTCTAAATAACTCCAACGGGAAGGAAATGACGGCTAGATTTCATCAAAATCGACGAAATCTTCGCGATTTGCGACCAGTTTCGCTTGTTTCGACGCTGAAACGGTAGTGCATTACACTTGGCGTGTAAAATGGAGTGAAATGAGCGGTTAAACGTCTAAATAACTCCAACGGGAAGGAAATGACGGCTAGATTTCATCGAAATCGACGAAATCTTCGCGATTTGCCAGCAATTTTGCTTGTTTCGACGCTTAAACGGTAGTACATTGCATTTGCAGTGTAAAATGGAGTTCAACGAGCACTTAAACGTTGAATTATCTCCAACGGGAAGGAAATGACGGCTAGATTTCATCAAAATCGACGAAATCATCGCGATTTGCGAGCAATTTTGCTTGATTAGACGCTTAAATGGTGGTGCATTGCATTTGCAGTGTAAAATGGAGTTCAACGAGCGCTTAAACGTTGAATTATCTCCAACGGGAAGGAAATGACAGTTAGTTTTCGTCAAAATCGACGAAATCTTCGCGATTTGCGAGCTATTTTGCTTGTTTCGACGCTTAAACGGTAGTACATTGCATTTGCAGTGTAAAATGGAGTTCAACGAGCACTTAAACGTTGAATTATCTCCAACGGGAAGGAAATGACGGCTAGATTTCATCAAAATCGACGAGATCATCGCGATTTGCGAGCAATTTTGCTTGATTCGACGCTTAAATGGTGGTGCATTGCATTTGCAGTGTAAAATGGAGTTCAACGAGCGCATAAACGTCTAAATAACTCCAACGGGAAGGAAATGACGGCTAGATTTCATCGAAATCGACGAAATCTTCGCGATTTGCGAGCTATTTTGCTTGTTTCGACGCTTAAACGGTAGTACATTGCATTTGCAGTGTAAAATGGAGTTCAACGAGCGCTTAAACGTTGAATTATCTCCAACGGGAAGGAAATGACAGTTAGTTTTCGTCAAAATCGACGAAATCTTCGCGATTTGCGACCAGTTTCGCTTGTTTCGACGCTGAAACGGTAGTGCATTACACTTGGCGTGTAAAATGGAGTGAAATGAGCGGTTAAACGTCTAAATAACTCCAACGGGAAGGAAATGACGGCTAGATTTCATCGAAATCGACGAAATCTTCGCGATTTGTGAGCTATTTTGCTTGTTTCGACGCTTAAACGGTAGTACATTACATTTGCAGTGTAAAATGGAGTTCAACGAGCACTTAAACGTTGAATTATCTCCAACGGGAAGGAAATGACGGCTAGATTTCATCAAAATCGACGAAATCATCGCGATTTGCGAGCAATTTTGCTTGATTCGACGCTTAAATGGTGGTGCATTGCATTTGCAGTGTAAAATGGAGTTCAACGAGCGCTTAAACGTTGAATTATCTCCAACGGGAAGGAAATGGCGGCTAGATTTCATCGAAATCGACGAAATCTTCGCGATTTTCGAGCTATTTTGCTTGTTTCGACGCTTAAACGGTAGTGCATTGCATTTGCAGTGTAAAATGGAGTTCAACGAGCACTTAAACGTTGAATTATCTCCAACGGGAAGGAAATGACAGTTAGTTTTCGTCAAAATCGACGAAATCTTCGCGATTTGCGAGCAATTTTGCTTGTTTCAACGCTTAAACGGTAGTACATTGCATTTGCAGTGTAAAATGGAGTTCAACGAGCGCTTAAACGTTGAATTATCTCCAACGGGATGGAAATGACGGCTAGATTTCATTAAAACCGACGAAATCATCGCGATTTGCGACCAGTTTCGCTTGTTTCGACGCTGAAACGGTAGTACATTGCATTTGCAGTGTAAAATGGAGTTCAACGAGCGCTTAAACGTTGAATTATCTCCAACGGGATGGAAATGACGGCTAGATTTCATCAAAATCGACGAAATCTTCGCGATTTGCGAGCAATCTTGCTTGTTTCGACGCTTAAACGGTAGTACATTGCATTTGCAGTGTAAAATGGAGTTCAACGAGCGCTTAAACGTTGAATTATCTCCAACGGGATGGAAATGACGGCTAGATTTCATCAAAATCGACGAAATCATCGCGATTTGCGACCAGTTTCGCTTGTTTCGACGCTGAAACGGTAGTGCATTACACTTGGCGTGTAAAATGGAGTGAAATGAGCGGTTAAACGCCTAAATAACTCCAACGGGAAGGAAATGACGGCTAGATTTCATCAAAATCGACGAAATCTTCGCGATTTGTGAGCAATTTTGCTTGATTCGACGCTTAAATGGAGGAGCATTGCATTTGCAGTGTAAAATGGAGTTCAACGAGCGCTCAAACGTCTAAATAACTCCAACGGGAAGGAAATGACGGCTAGATTTCATCAAAATCGACGAAATCATCGCGATTTGCGAGCAATTTTGCTTGATTCGACGCTTAAATGGTGGTGCATTGCATTTGCAGTGTAAAATGGAGTTCAACGAGCGCTTAAACGTTGAATTATCTCCAACGGGAAGGAAATGGCGGCTAGATTTCATCGAAATCGACGAAATCTTCGCGATTTTCGAGCTATTTTGCTTGTTTCGACGCTTAAACGGTAGTGCATTGCATTTGCAGTGTAAAATGGAGTTCAACGAGCACTTAAACGTTGAATTATCTCCAACGGGAAGGAAATGACAGTTAGTTTTCGTCAAAATCGACGAAATCTTCGCGATTTGCGAGCAATTTTGCTTGTTTCGACGCTTAAACGGTAGTACATTGCATTTGCAGTGTAAAATGGAGTTCAACGAGCGCTTAAACGTTGAATTATCTCCAACGGGATGGAAATGACGGCTAGATTTCATTAAAACCGACGAAATCATCGCGATTTGCGACCAGTTTCGCTTGTTTCGACGCTGAAACGGTAGTACATTGCATTTGCAGTGTAAAATGGAGTTCAACGAGCGCTTAAACGTTGAATTATCTCCAACGGGATGGAAATGACGGCTAGATTTCATCAAAATCGACGAAATCTTCGCGATTTGCGAGCAATCTTGCTTGTTTCGACGCTTAAACGGTAGTACATTGCATTTGCAGTGTAAAATGGAGTTCAACGAGCGCTTAAACGTTGAATTATCTCCAACGGGATGGAAATGACGGCTAGATTTCATCAAAATCGACGAAATCATCGCGATTTGCGACCAGTTTCGCTTGTTTCGACGCTGAAACGGTAGTGCATTACACTTGGCGTGTAAAATGGAGTGAAATGAGCGGTTAAACGCCTAAATAACTCCAACGGGAAGGAAATGACGGCTAGATTTCATCAAAATCGACGAAATCTTCGCGATTTGTGAGCAATTTTGCTTGATTCGACGCTTAAATGGAGGAGCATTGCATTTGCAGTGTAAAATGGAGTTCAACGAGCGCTCAAACGTCTAAATAACTCCAACGGGAAGGAAATGACGGCTAGATTTCATCAAAATCGACGAAATCTTAGCGATTTGTGAGCAATTTTGCTTGATTCGACGCTTAAATGGTGGTGCATTGCATTTGCAGTCTAAAATGGAGTTCAACGAGCGCTTAAACGTTGAATTATCTCCAACGGGATGGAAATGACGGCTAGATTTCATCAAAATCGACGAAATCATCGCGATTTGCGACCAGTTTCGCTTGTTTCGACGCTGAAACGGTAGTGCATTACACTTGGCGTGTAAAATGGAGTGAAATGAGCGGTTAAACGTCTAAATAACTCCAACGGGAAGGAAATGACGGCTAGATTTCATCAAAATCGACGAAATCTTCGCGATTTGTGAGCAATTTTGCTTGTTTCGACGCTTAAACGGTAGTACATTGCATTTGCAGTGTAAAATGGAGTTCAACGAGCACTTAAACGTTGAATTATCTCCAACGGGAAGGAAATGACAGTTAGTTTTCGTCAAAATCGACGAAATCTTCGCGATTTGCGAGCTATTTTGCTTGTTTCGACGCTTAAACGGTAGTACATTGCATTTGCAGTGTAAAATGGAGTTCAACGAGCGCTTAAACGTTGAATTATCTCCAACGGGATGGAAATGACGGCTAGATTTCATCAAAATCGACGAAATCTTCGCGATTTGTGAGCAATTTTGCTTGATTCGACGCTTAAATGGTGGTGCATTGCATTTGCAGTGTAAAATGGAGTTCAACGAGCGCTTAAACGTTGAATTATCTCCAACGGGATGGAAATGACGGCTAGATTTCATCAAAATCGACGAAATCATCGCGATTTGCGACCAGTTTCGCTTGTTTCGACGCTGAAACGGTAGTGCATTACACTTGGCGTGTAAAATGGAGTGAAATGAGCGGTTAAACGTCTAAATAACTCCAACGGGAAGGAAATGACGGCTAGATTTCATCAAAATCGACGAAATCTTCGCGATTTGTGAGCAATTTTGCTTGTTTCGACGCTTAAACGGTAGTACATTGCATTTGCAGTGTAAAATGGAGTTCAACGAGCACTTAAACGTTGAATTATCTCCAACGGGAAGGAAATGACAGTTAGTTTTCGTCAAAATCGACGAAATCTTCGCGATTTGCGAGCTATTTTGCTTGTTTCGACGCTTAAACGGTAGTACATTGCATTTGCAGTGTAAAATGGAGTTCAACGAGCGCTTAAACGTTGAATTATCTCCAACGGGATGGAAATGACGGCTAGATTTCATCAAAATCGACGAAATCTTCGCGATTTGTGAGCAATTTTGCTTGATTCGACGCTTAAATGGTGGTGCATTGCATTTGCAGTGTAAAATGGAGTTCAGCGAGCGCTTAAACGTCTAAATAGCTCCAACGGGAAGGAAATGGCGGCTAGATTTCATCGAAATCGACGAAATCTTCGCGATTTTCGAGCTATTTTGCTTGTTTCGACGCTTAAACGGTAGTGCATTGCATTTGCAGTGTAAAATGGAGTTCAACGAGCACTTAAACGTTGAATTATCTCCAACGGGAAGGAAATGACAGTTAGTTTTCGTCAAAATCTACGAAATCTTCGCGATTTGCGAGCTATTTTGCTTGTTTCGACGCTTAAACGGTAGTACATTGCATTTGCAGTGTAAAATGGAGTTCAACGAGCGCTTAAACGTTGAATTATCTCCAACGGGATGGAAATGACGGCTAGATTTCATCAAAATCGACGAAATCTTCGCGATTTGTGAGCAATTTTGCTTGATTCGACGCTTAAATGGTGGTGCATTGCATTTGCAGTGTAAAATGGAGTTCAACGAGCGCTTAAACGTTGAATTATCTCCAACGGGATGGAAATGACGGCTAGATTTCATCAAAATCGACGAAATCATCGCGATTTGCGACCAGTTTCGCTTGTTTCTACGCTGAAACGGTAGTGCATTACACTTGGCGTGTAAAATGGAGTGAAATGAGCGGTTAAACGTCTAAATAACTCCAACGGGAAGGAAATGACGGCTAGATTTCATCAAAATCGACGAAATCTTCGCGATTTGCGACCAGTTTCGCTTGTTTCGACGCTGAAACGGTAGTGCATTACACTTGGCGTGTAAAATGGAGTGAAATGAGCGGTTAAACGTCTAAATAACTCCAACGGGAAGGAAATGACGGCTAGATTTCATCGAAATCGACGAAATCTTCGCGATTTGCCAGCAATTTTGCTTGTTTCGACGCTTAAACGGTAGTACATTGCATTTGCAGTGTAAAATGGAGTTCAACGAGCACTTAAACGTTGAATTATCTCCAACGGGAAGGAAATGACGGCTAGATTTCATCAAAATCGACGAAATCATCGCGATTTGCGAGCAATTTTGCTTGATTCGACGCTTAAATGGGGGTGCATTGCATTTGCAGTGTAAAATGGAGTTCAACGAGCGCTTAAACGTCTAAATAACTCCAACGGGAAGGAAATGACGGCTAGATTTCATCAAAATCGACGAAATCTTCGCGATTTGTGAGCAACTTTGCTTGATTCGACGCTTAAATGGTGGTGCATTGCATTTGCAGTGTAAAATGGAGTTCAACGAGCGCTTAAACGTTGAATTATCTCCAACGGGAAGGAAATGACGGCTAGATTTCATCAAAATCGACGAAGTCATCGCGATTTGCGAGCAATTTTGCTTGATTCGACGCTTAAATGGTGGTGCATTGCATTTGCAGTGTAAAATGGAGTTCAACGAGCGCTTAAACGTTGAATTATCTCCAACGGGAAGGAAATGGCGGCTAGATTTCATCGAAATCGACGAAATCTTCGCGATTTTCGAGCTATTTTGCTTGTTTCGACGCTTAAACGGTAGTGCGTTGCATTTGCAGTGTAAAATGGAGTTCAACGAGCACTTAGACGTTGAATTATCTCCAACGGGAAGGAAATGACAGTTAGTTTTCGTCAAAATCGACGAAATCTTCGCGATTTGCGAGCAATTTTGCTTGTTTCGACGCTTAAACGGTAGTACATTGCATTTGCAGTGTAAAATGGAGTTCAACGAGCGCTTAAACGTTGAATTATCTCCAACGGGATGGAAATGACGGCTAGATTTCATCAAAATCGACGAAATCATCGCGATTTGCGACCAGTTTCGCTTGTTTCGACGCTGAAACGGTAGTACATTGCATTTGCAGTGTAAAATGGAGTTCAACGAGCGCTTAAACGTTGAATTATCTCCAACGGGATGGAAATGACGGCTAGATTTCATCAAAATCGACGAAATCTTCGCGATTTGCGAGCAATCTTGCTTGTTTCGACGCTTAAACGGTAGTACATTGCATTTGCAGTGTAAAATGGAGTTCAACGAGCGCTTAAACGTTGAATTATCTCCAACGGGATGGAAATGACGGCTAGATTTCATCAAAATCGACGAAATCATCGCGATTTGCGACCAGTTTCGCTTGTTTCGACGCTGAAACGGTAGTGCATTACACTTGGCGTGTAAAATGGAGTGAAATGAGCGGTTAAACGTCTAAATAACTCCAACGGGAAGGAAATGACGGCTAGATTTCATCAAAATCGACGAAATCTTCGCGATTTGTGAGCAATTTTGCTTGTTTCGACGCTTAAACTGTAGTACATTGCATTTGCAGTGTAAAATGGAGTTCAACGAGCACTTAGACGTTGAATTATCTCCAACGGGAAGGAAATGACAGTTAGTTTTCGTCAAAATCGACGAAATCTTCGCGATTTGCGAGCAATTTTGCTTTTTTCGACGCTTAAACGGTAGTGCATTGCATTTGCAGTGTAAAATGGAGTTCAACGAGCACTTAAACGTTGAATTATCTCCAACGGGAAGGAAATGACAGTTAGTTGTCGTCAAAATCGACGAAATCTTCGCGATTTGCGAGCTATTTTGCTTGATTCGACGCTTAAATGGTGGTGCATTGCATTTGCAGTGTAAAATGGAGTTCAACGAGCGCTTAAACGTTGAATTATCTCCAACGGGATGGAAATGACGGCTAGATTTCATCAAAATCGACGAAATCATCGCGATTTGCGACCAGTTTCGCTTGTTTCGACGCTGAAACGGTAGTGCATTACACTTGGCGTGTAAAATGGAGTGAAATGAGCGGTTAAACGTCTAAATAACTCCAACGGGAAGGAAATGACGGCTAGATTTCATCAAAATCGACGAAATCTTCGCGATTTGTGAGCAATTTTGCTTGTTTCGACGCTTAAACGGTAGTACATTGCATTTGCAGTGTAAAATGGAGTTCAACGAGCACTTAAACGTTGAATTATCTCCAACGGGAAGGAAATGACAGTTAGTTTTCGTCAAAATCGACGAAATCTTCGCGATTTGCGAGCTATTTTGCTTGTTTCGACGCTTAAACGGTAGTACATTGCATTTGCAGTGTAAAATGGAGTTCAACGAGCGCTTAAACGTTGAATTATCTCCAACGGGATGGAAATGACGGCTAGATTTCATCAAAATCGACGAAATCTTCGCGATTTGTGAGCAATTTTGCTTGATTCGACGCTTAAATGGTGGTGCATTGCATTTGCAGTGTAAAATGGAGTTCAACGAGCGCTTAAACGTCTAAATAACTCCAACGGGAAGGAAATGGCGGCTAGATTTCATCGAAATCGACGAAATCTTCGCGATTTTCGAGCTATTTTGCTTGTTTCGACGCTTAAACGGTACTGCATTGCATTTGCAGTGTAAAATGGAGTTCAACGAGCACTTAAACGTTGAATTATCTCCAACGGGAAGGAAATGACAGTTAGTTTTCGTCAAAATCTACGAAATCTTCGCGATTTGCGAGCTATTTTGCTTGTTTCGACGCTTAAACGGTAGTACATTGCATTTGCAGTGTAAAATGGAGTTCAACGAGCGCTTAAACGTTGAATTATCTCCAACGGGATGGAAATGACGGCTAGATTTCATCAAAATCGACGAAATCTTCGCGATTTGTGAGCAATTTTGCTTGATTCGACGCTTAAATGGTGGTGCATTGCATTTGCAGTGTAAAATGGAGTTCAACGAGCGCTTAAACGTTGAATTATCTCCAACGGGATGGAAATGACGGCTAGATTTCATCAAAATCGACGAAATCATCGCGATTTGCGACCAGTTTCGCTTGTTTCTACGCTGAAACGGTAGTGCATTACACTTGGCGTGTAAAATGGAGTGAAATGAGCGGTTAAACGTCTAAATAACTCCAACGGGAAGGAAATGACGGCTAGATTTCATCAAAATCGACGAAATCTTCGCGATTTGCGACCAGTTTCGCTTGTTTCGACGCTGAAACGGTAGTGCATTACACTTGGCGTGTAAAATGGAGTGAAATGAGCGGTTAAACGTCTAAATAACTCCAACGGGAAGGAAATGACGGCTAGATTTCATCAAAATCGACGAAATCATCGCGATTTGCGAGCAATTTTGCTTGATTCGACGCTTAAATGGGGGTGCATTGCATTTGCAGTGTAAAATGGAGTTCAACGAGCGCTTAAACGTCTAAATAACTCCAACGGGAAGGAAATGACGGCTAGATTTCATCAAAATCGACGAAATCTTCGCGATTTGTGAGCAACTTTGCTTGATTCGACGCTTAAATGGTGGTGCATTGCATTTGCAGTGTAAAATGGAGTTCAACGAGCGCTTAAACGTTGAATTATCTCCAACGGGAAGGAAATGACGGCTAGATTTCATCAAAATCGACGAAGTCATCGCGATTTGCGAGCAATTTTGCTTGATTCGACGCTTAAATGGTGGTGCATTGCATTTGCAGTGTAAAATGGAGTTCAACGAGCGCATAAACGTTGAATTATCTCCAACGGGAAGGAAATGGCGGCTAGATTTCATCGAAATCGACGAAATCTTCGCGATTTTCGAGCTATTTTGCTTGTTTCGACGCTTAAACGGTAGTGCGTTGCATTTGCAGTGTAAAATGGAGTTCAACGAGCACTTAGACGTTGAATTATCTCCAACGGGAAGGAAATGACAGTTTTCGTCAAAATCGACGAAATCTTCGCGATTTGCGAGCAATTTTGCTTGTTTCGACGCTTAAACGGTAGTACATTGCATTTGCAGTGTAAAATGGAGTTCAACGAGCGCTTAAACGTTGAATTATCTCCAACGGGATGGAAATGACGGCTAGATTTCATCAAAATCGACGAAATCTTCGCGATTTGTGAGCAATTTTGCTTGATTCGACGCTTAAATGGTGGTGCATTGCATTTGCAGTGTAAAATGGAGTTCAACGAGCGCTTAAACGTCTAAATAACTCCAACGGGAAGGAAATGGCGGCTAGATTTCATCGAAATCGACGAAATCTTCGCGATTTTCGAGCTATTTTGCTTGTTTCGACGCTTAAACGGTAGTGCATTGCATTTGCAGTGTAAAATGGAGTTCAACGAGCACTTAAACGTTGAATTATCTCCAACGGGAAGGAAATGACAGTTAGTTTTCGTCAAAATCTACGAAATCTTCGCGATTTGCGAGCTATTTTGCTTGTTTCGACGCTTAAACGGTAGTACATTGCATTTGCAGTGTAAAATGGAGTTCAACGAGCGCTTAAACGTTGAATTATCTCCAACGGGATGGAAATGACGGCTAGATTTCATCAAAATCGACGAAATCTTCGCGATTTGTGAGCAATTTTGCTTGATTCGACGCTTAAATGGTGGTGCATTGCATTTGCAGTGTAAAATGGAGTTCAACGAGCGCTTAAACGTTGAATTATCTCCAACGGGATGGAAATGACGGCTAGATTTCATCAAAATCGACGAAATCATCGCGATTTGCGACCAGTTTCGCTTGTTTCTACGCTGAAACGGTAGTGCATTACACTTGGCGTGTAAAATGGAGTGAAATGAGCGGTTAAACGTCTAAATAACTCCAACGGGAAGGAAATGACGGCTAGATTTCATCAAAATCGACGAAATCTTCGCGATTTGCGACCAGTTTCGCTTGTTTCGACGCTGAAACGGTAGTGCATTACACTTGGCGTGTAAAATGGAGTGAAATGAGCGGTTAAACGTCTAAATAACTCCAACGGGAAGGAAATGACGGCTAGATTTCATCGAAATCGACGAAATCTTCGCGATTTGCCAGCAATTTTGCTTGTTTCGACGCTTAAACGGTAGTACATTGCATTTGCAGTGTAAAATGGAGTTCAACGAGCACTTAAACGTTGAATTATCTCCAACGGGAAGGAAATGACGGCTAGATTTCATCAAAATCGACGAAATCATCGCGATTTGCGAGCAATTTTGCTTGATTCGACGCTTAAATGGGGGTGCATTGCATTTGCAGTGTAAAATGGAGTTCAACGAGCGCTTAAACGTCTAAATAACTCCAACGGGAAGGAAATGACGGCTAGATTTCATCAAAATCGACGAAATCTTCGCGATTTGTGAGCAACTTTGCTTGATTCGACGCTTAAATGGTGGTGCATTGCATTTGCAGTGTAAAATGGAGTTCAACGAGCGCTTAAACGTTGAATTATCTCCAACGGGAAGGAAATGACGGCTAGATTTCATCAAAATCGACGAAGTCATCGCGATTTGCGAGCAATTTTGCTTGATTCGACGCTTAAATGGTGGTGCATTGCATTTGCAGTGTAAAATGGAGTTCAACGAGCGCTTAAACGTTGAATTATCTCCAACGGGAAGGAAATGGCGGCTAGATTTCATCGAAATCGACGAAATCTTCGCGATTTTCGAGCTATTTTGCTTGTTTCGACGCTTAAACGGTAGTGCGTTGCATTTGCAGTGTAAAATGGAGTTCAACGAGCACTTAGACGTTGAATTATCTCCAACGGGAAGGAAATGACAGTTAGTTTTCGTCAAAATCGACGAAATCATCGCGATTTGCGAGCAATTTTGCTTGATTCGACGCTTAAATGGTGGTGCATTGCATTTGCAGTGTAAAATGGAGTTCAACGAGCGCTTAAACGTTGAATTATCTCCAACGGGAAGGAAATGACAGTTAGTTTTCGTCAAAATCGACGAAATCTTCGCGATTTGCGAGCTATTTTGCTTGTTTCGACGCTTAAACGGTAGTACATTGCATTTGCAGTGTAAAATGGAGTTCAACGAGCACTTAAACGTTGAATTATCTCCAACGGGAAGGAAATGACTTCTAGATTTCATCAAAATCGACGAAATCTTCGCGATTTGTGAGCAATTTTGCTTGATTCGACGCTTAAATGGTGGTGCATTGCATTTGCAGTGTAAAATGGAGTTCAACGAGCGCTTAAACGTCTAAATAACTCCAACGGGAAGGAAATGGCGGCTAGATTTCATCGAAATCGACGAAATCTTCGCGATTTTCGAGCTATTTTGCTTGTTTCGACGCTTAAACGGTAGTGCATTGCATTTGCAGTGTAAAATGGAGTTCAACGAGCACTTAAACGTTGAATTATCTCCAACGGGAAGGAAATGACAGTTAGTTTTCGTCAAAATCTACGAAATCTTCGCGATTTGCGAGCTATTTTGCTTGTTTCGACGCTTAAACGGTAGTACATTGCATTTGCAGTGTAAAATGGAGTTCAACGAGCGCTTAAACGTTGAATTATCTCCAACGGGATGGAAATGACGGCTAGATTTCATCAAAATCGACGAAATCTTCGCGATTTGCGACCAGTTTCGCTTGTTTCGACGCTGAAACGGTAGTGCATTACACTTGGCGTGTAAAATGGAGTGAAATGAGCGGTTAAACGTCTAAATAACTCCAACGGGAAGGAAATGACGGCTAGATTTCATCAAAATCGACGAAATCATCGCGATTTGCGAGCAATTTTGCTTGATTCGACGCTTAAATGGGGGTGCATTGCATTTGCAGTGTAAAATGGAGTTCAACGAGCGCTTAAACGTCTAAATAACTCCAACGGGAAGGAAATGACGGCTAGATTTCATCAAAATCGACGAAATCTTCGCGATTTGTGAGCAACTTTGCTTGATTCGACGCTTAAATGGTGGTGCATTGCATTTGCAGTGTAAAATGGAGTTCAACGAGCGCTTAAACGTTGAATTATCTCCAACGGGAAGGAAATGACGGCTAGATTTCATCAAAATCGACGAAGTCATCGCGATTTGCGAGCAATTTTGCTTGATTCGACGCTTAAATGGTGGTGCATTGCATTTGCAGTGTAAAATGGAGTTCAACGAGCGCTTAAACGTTGAATTATCTCCAACGGGAAGGAAATGGCGGCTAGATTTCATCGAAATCGACGAAATCTTCGCGATTTTCGAGCTATTTTGCTTGTTTCGACGCTTAAACGGTAGTGCGTTGCATTTGCAGTGTAAAATGGAGTTCAACGAGCACTTAGACGTTGAATTATCTCCAACGGGAAGGAAATGACAGTTAGTTTTCGTCAAAATCGACGAAATCATCGCGATTTGCGAGCAATTTTGCTTGATTCGACGCTTAAATGGTGGTGCATTGCATTTGCAGTGTAAAATGGAGTTCAACGAGCGCTTAAACGTTGAATTATCTCCAACGGGAAGGAAATGACAGTTAGTTTTCGTCAAAATCGACGAAATCTTCGCGATTTGCGAGCTATTTTGCTTGTTTCGACGCTTAAACGGTAGTACATTGCATTTGCAGTGTAAAATGGAGTTCAACGAGCACTTAAACGTTGAATTATCTCCAACGGGAAGGAAATGACTTCTAGATTTCATCAAAATCGACGAAATCTTCGCGATTTGTGAGCAATTTTGCTTGATTCGACGCTTAAATGGTGGTGCATTGCATTTGCAGTGTAAAATGGAGTTCAACGAGCGCTTAAACGTCTAAATAACTCCAACGGGAAGGAAATGGCGGCTAGATTTCACCGAAATCGACGAAATCTTCGCGATTTTCGAGCTATTTTGCTTGTTTCGACGCTTAAACGGTAGTGCATTGCATTTGCAGTGTAAAATGGAGTTCAACGAGCACTTAAACGTTGAATTATCTCCAACGGGAAGGAAATGACAGTTAGTTTTCGTCAAAATCTACGAAATCTTCGCGATTTGCGAGCTATTTTGCTTGTTTCGACGCTTAAACGGTAGTACATTGCATTTGCAGTGTAAAATGGAGTTCAACGAGCGCTTAAACGTTGAATTATCTCCAACGGGATGGAAATGACGGCTAGATTTCATCAAAATCGACGAAATCTTCGCGATTTGCGACCAGTTTCGCTTGTTTCGACGCTGAAACGGTAGTGCATTACACTTGGCGTGTAAAATGGAGTGAAATGAGCGGTTAAACGTCTAAATAACTCCAACGGGAAGGAAATGACGGCTAGATTTCATCAAAATCGACGAAATCATCGCGATTTGCGAGCAATTTTGCTTGATTCGACGCTTAAATGGGGGTGCATTGCATTTGCAGTGTAAAATGGAGTTCAACGAGCGCTTAAACGTCTAAATAACTCCAACGGGAAGGAAATGACGGCTAGATTTCATCAAAATCGACGAAATCTTCGCGATTTGTGAGCAACTTTGCTTGATTCGACGCTTAAATGGTGGTGCATTGCATTTGCAGTGTAAAATGGAGTTCAACGAGCGCTTAAACGTTGAATTATCTCCAACGGGAAGGAAATGACGGCTAGATTTCATCAAAATCGACGAAGTCATCGCGATTTGCGAGCAATTTTGCTTGATTCGACGCTTAAATGGTGGTGCATTGCATTTGCAGTGTAAAATGGAGTTCAACGAGCGCTTAAACGTTGAATTATCTCCAACGGGAAGGAAATGGCGGCTAGATTTCATCGAAATCGACGAAATCTTCGCGATTTTCGAGCTATTTTGCTTGTTTCGACGCTTAAACGGTAGTGCGTTGCATTTGCAGTGTAAAATGGAGTTCAACGAGCACTTAGACGTTGAATTATCTCCAACGGGAAGGAAATGACAGTTAGTTTTCGTCAAAATCGACGAAATCTTCGCGATTTGCGAGCAATTTTGCTTGTTTCGACGCTTAAACGGTAGTACATTGCATTTGCAGTGTAAAATGGAGTTCAACGAGCGCTTAAACGTTGAATTATCTCCAACGGGATGGAAATGACGGCTAGATTTCATCAAAATCGACGAAATCTTCGCGATTTGTGAGCAATTTTGCTTGATTCGACGCTTAAATGGTGGTGCATTGCATTTGCAGTGTAAAATGGAGTTCAACGAGCGCTTAAACGTTGAATTATCTCCAACGGGATGGAAATGACGGCTAGATTTCATCAAAATCGACGAAATCATCGCGATTTGCGACCAGTTTCGCTTGTTTCTACGCTGAAACGGTAGTGCATTACACTTGGCGTGTAAAATGGAGTGAAATGAGCGGTTAAACGTCTAAATAACTCCAACGGGAAGGAAATGACGGCTAGATTTCATCAAAATCGACGAAATCTTCGCGATTTGCGACCAGTTTCGCTTGTTTCGACGCTGAAACGGTAGTGCATTACACTTGGCGTGTAAAATGGAGTGAAATGAGCGGTTAAACGTCTAAATAACTCCAACGGGAAGGAAATGACGGCTAGATTTCATCGAAATCGACGAAATCTTCGCGATTTGCCAGCAATTTTGCTTGTTTCGACGCTTAAACGGTAGTACATTGCATTTGCAGTGTAAAATGGAGTTCAACGAGCACTTAAACGTTGAATTATCTCCAACGGGAAGGAAATGACGGCTAGATTTCATCAAAATCGACGAAATCATCGCGATTTGCGAGCAATTTTGCTTGATTCGACGCTTAAATGGGGGTGCATTGCATTTGCAGTGTAAAATGGAGTTCAACGAGCGCTTAAACGTCTAAATAACTCCAACGGGAAGGAAATGACGGCTAGATTTCATCAAAATCGACGAAATCTTCGCGATTTGTGAGCAACTTTGCTTGATTCGACGCTTAAATGGTGGTGCATTGCATTTGCAGTGTAAAATGGAGTTCAACGAGCGCTTAAACGTTGAATTATCTCCAACGGGAAGGAAATGACGGCTAGATTTCATCAAAATCGACGAAGTCATCGCGATTTGCGAGCAATTTTGCTTGATTCGACGCTTAAATGGTGGTGCATTGCATTTGCAGTGTAAAATGGAGTTCAACGAGCGCTTAAACGTTGAATTATCTCCAACGGGAAGGAAATGGCGGCTAGATTTCATCGAAATCGACGAAATCTTCGCGATTTTCGAGCTATTTTGCTTGTTTCGACGCTTAAACGGTAGTGCGTTGCATTTGCAGTGTAAAATGGAGTTCAACGAGCACTTAGACGTTGAATTATCTCCAACGGGAAGGAAATGACAGTTAGTTTTCGTCAAAATCGACGAAATCTTCGCGATTTGCGAGCAATTTTGCTTGTTTCGACGCTTAAACGGTAGTACATTGCATTTGCAGTGTAAAATGGAGTTCAACGAGCGCTTAAACGTTGAATTATCTCCAACGGGATGGAAATGACGGCTAGATTTCATCAAAATCGACGAAATCATCGCGATTTGCGAACAGTTTCGCTTGTTTCGACGCTGAAACGGTAGTACATTGCATTTGCAGTGTAAAATGGAGTTCAACGAGCGCTTAAACGTTGAATTATCTCCAACGGGATGGAAATGACGGCTAGATTTCATCAAAATCGACGAAATCTTCGCGATTTGCGAGCAATCTTGCTTGTTTCGACGCTTAAACGGTAGTACATTGCATTTGCAGTGTAAAATGGAGTTCAACGAGCGCTTAAACGTTGAATTATCTCCAACGGGATGGAAATGACGGCTAGATTTCATCAAAATCGACGAAATCATCGCGATTTGCGACCAGTTTCGCTTGTTTCGACGCTGAAACGGTAGTGCATTACACTTGGCGTGTAAAATGGAGTGAAATGAGCGGTTAAACGTCTAAATAACTCCAACGGGAAGGAAATGACGGCTAGATTTCATCAAAATCGACGAAATCTTCGCGATTTGTGAGCAATTTTGCTTGTTTCGACGCTTAAACTGTAGTACATTGCATTTGCAGTGTAAAATGGAGTTCAACGAGCACTTAAACGTTGAATTATCTCCAACGGGAAGGAAATGACAGTTAGTTTTCGTCAAAATCGACGAAATCTTCGCGATTTGCGAGCTATTTTGCTTGATTCGACGCTTTAATGGTGGTGCATTGCATTTGCAGTGTAAAATGGAGTTCAACGAGCGCTTAAACGTTGAATTATCTCCAACGGGATGGAAATGACGGCTAGATTTCATCAAAATCGACGAAATCATCGCGATTTGCGACCAGTTTCGCTTGTTTCGACGCTGAAACGGTAGTGCATTACACTTGGCGTGTAAAATGGAGTGAAATGAGCGGTTAAACGTCTAAATAACACCAACGGGAAGGAAATGACGGCTAGATTTCATCAAAATCGACGAAATCTTCGCGACTTGCGACCAGTTTCGCTTGTTTCGACGCTGAAACGGTAGTGCATTACACTTGGCGTGTAAAATGGAGTGAAATGAGCGGTTAAACGCCTAAATAACTCCAACGGGAAGGAAATGACGGCTAGATTTCATCAAAATCGACGAAATCATCGCGATTTGCGAGCAATTTTGCTTGATTCGACGCTTAAATGGTGGTGTCATTGCATTTGCAGTGTAAAATGGAGTTCAACGAGCGCTTAAACGTCTAAATAACTCCAACGGGAAGGAAATGACGGCTAGATTTCATCGAAATCGACGAAATCTTCGCGATTTGCGAGCTATTTTGCTTGTTTCGACGCTTAAACGGTAGTACATTGCATTTGCAGTGTAAAATGGAGTTCAACGAGCGCTTAAACGTTGAATTATCTCCAACGGGAAGGAAATGACGGCTAGATTTCATCAAAATCGACGAAATCTTCGCGATTTGCGACCAGTTTCGCTTGTTTCGACGCTGAAACGGTAGTGCATTACACTTGGCGTGTAAAATGGAGTGAAATGAGCGGTTAAACGTCTAAATAACTCCAACGGGAAGGAAATGACGGCTAGATTTCATCAAAATCGACGAAATCTTCGCGATTTGCGACCAGTTTCGCTTGTTTCGACGCTGAAACGGTAGTGCATTACACTTGGCGTGTAAAATGGAGTGAAATGAGCGGTTAAACGTCTAAATAACTCCAACGGGAAGGAAATGACGGCTAGATTTCATCAAAATCGACGAAATCATCGCGATTTGCGAGCAATTTTGCTTGATTCGACGCTTAAATGGGGGTGCATTGCATTTGCAGTGTAAAATGGAGTTCAACGAGCGCTTAAACGTCTAAATAACTCCAACGGGAAGGAAATGACGGCTAGATTTCATCAAAATCGACGAAATCTTCGCGATTTGTGAGCAACTTTGCTTGATTCGACGCTTAAATGGTGGTGCATTGCATTTGCAGTGTAAAATGGAGTTCAACGAGCGCTTAAACGTTGAATTATCTCCAACGGGAAGGAAATGACGGCTAGATTTCATCAAAATCGACGAAGTCATCGCGATTTGCGAGCAATTTTGCTTGATTCGACGCTTAAATGGTGGTGCATTGCATTTGCAGTGTAAAATGGAGTTCAACGAGCGCTTAAACGTTGAATTATCTCCAACGGGAAGGAAATGGCGGCTAGATTTCATCGAAATCGACGAAATCTTCGCGATTTTCGAGCTATTTTGCTTGTTTCGACGCTTAAACGGTAGTGCGTTGCATTTGCAGTGTAAAATGGAGTTCAACGAGCACTTAGACGTTGAATTATCTCCAACGGGAAGGAAATGACAGTTAGTTTTCGTCAAAATCGACGAAATCTTCGCGATTTGCGAGCAATTTTGCTTGTTTCGACGCTTAAACGGTAGTACATTGCATTTGCAGTGTAAAATGGAGTTCAACGAGCGCTTAAACGTTGAATTATCTCCAACGGGATGGAAATGACGGCTAGATTTCATCAAAATCGACGAAATCTTCGCGATTTGTGAGCAATTTTGCTTGATTCGACGCTTAAATGGTGGTGCATTGCATTTGCAGTGTAAAATGGAGTTCAACGAGCGCTTAAACGTTGAATTATCTCCAACGGGATGGAAATGACGGCTAGATTTCATCAAAATCGACGAAATCATCGCGATTTGCGAGCTATTTTGCTTGATTCGACGCTTTAATGGTGGTGCATTGCATTTGCAGTGTAAAATGGAGTTCAACGAGCGCTTAAACGTTGAATTATCTCCAACGGGATGGAAATGACGGCTAGATTTCATCAAAATCGACGAAATCATCGCGATTTGCGACCAGTTTCGCTTGTTTCGACGCTGAAACGGTAGTGCATTACACTTGGCGTGTAAAATGGAGTGAAATGAGCGGTTAAACGTCTAAATAACACCAACGGGAAGGAAATGACGGCTAGATTTCATCAAAATCGACGAAATCTTCGCGACTTGCGACCAGTTTCGCTTGTTTCGACGCTGAAACGGTAGTGCATTACACTTGGCGTGTAAAATGGAGTGAAATGAGCGGTTAAACGCCTAAATAACTCCAACGGGAAGGAAATGACGGCTAGGTTTCATCAAAATCGACGAAATCATCGCGATTTGCGAGCAATTTTGCTTGATTCGACGCTTAAATGGTGGTGTCATTGCATTTGCAGTGTAAAATGGAGTTCAACGAGCGCTTAAACGTCTAAATAACTCCAACGGGAAGGAAATGACGGCTAGATTTCATCGAAATCGACGAAATCTTCGCGATTTGCGAGCTATTTTGCTTGTTTCGACGCTTAAACGGTAGTACATTGCATTTGCAGTGTAAAATGGAGTTCAGCGAGCGCTTAAACGTTGAATTATCTCCAACGGGAAGGAAATGACGGCTAGATTTCATCAAAATCGACGAAATCTTCGCGATTTGCGACCAGTTTCGCTTGTTTCGACGCTGAAACGGTAGTGCATTACACTTGGCGTGTAAAATGGAGTGAAATGAGCGGTTAAACGTCTAAATAACTCCAACGGGAAGGAAATGACGGCTAGATTTCATCGAAATCGACGAAATCTTCGCGATTTGTGAGCTATTTTGCTTGTTTCGACGCTTAAACGGTAGTACATTACATTTGCAGTGTAAAATGGAGTTCAACGAGCACTTAAACGTTGAATTATCTCCAACGGGAAGGAAATGACGGCTAGATTTCATCAAAATCGACGAAATCATCGCGATTTGCGAGCAATTTTGCTTGATTCGACGCTTAAATGGTGGTGCATTGCATTTGCAGTGTAAAATGGAGTTCAACGAGCGCTTAAACGTTGAATTATCTCCAACGGGAAGGAAATGTCGGCTAGATTTCATCGAAATCGACGAAATCTTCGCGATTTTCGAGCTATTTTGCTTGTTTCGACGCTTAAACGGTAGTGCATTGCATTTGCAGTGTAAAATGGAGTTCAACGAGCACTTAAACGTTGAATTATCTCCAACGGGAAGGAAATGACAGTTAGTTTTCGTCAAAATCGACGAAATCTTCGCGATTTGCGAGCAATTTTGCTTGTTTCGACGCTTAAACGGTAGTACATTGCATTTGCAGTGTAAAATGGAGTTCAGCGAGCGCTTAAACGTTGAATTATCTCCAACGGGATGGAAATGACGGCTAGATTTCATTAAAACCGACGAAATCATCGCGATTTGCGACCAGTTTCGCTTGTTTCGACGCTGAAACGGTAGTACATTGCATTTGCAGTGTAAAATGGAGTTCAACGAGCGCTTAAACGTTGAATTATCTCCAACGGGATGGAAATGACGGCTAGATTTCATCGAAATCGACGAAATCTTCGCGATTTGTGAGCTATTTTGCTTGTTTCGACGCTTAAACGGTAGTACATTACATTTGCAGTGTAAAATGGAGTTCAACGAGCACTTAAACGTTGAATTATCTCCAACGGGAAGGAAATGACGGCTAGATTTCATCAAAATCGACGAAATCATCGCGATTTGCGAGCAATTTTGCTTGATTCGACGCTTAAATGGTGGTGCATTGCATTTGCAGTGTAAAATGGAGTTCAACGAGCGCTTAAACGTTGAATTATCTCCAACGGGAAGGAAATGGCGGCTAGATTTCATCGAAATCGACGAAATCTTCGCGATTTTCGAGCTATTTTGCTTGTTTCGACGCTTAAACGGTAGTGCATTGCATTTGCAGTGTAAAATGGAGTTCAACGAGCACTTAAACGTTGAATTATCTCCAACGGGAAGGAAATGACAGTTAGTTTTCGTCAAAATCGACGAAATCTTCGCGATTTGCGAGCAATTTTGCTTGTTTCGACGCTTAAACGGTAGTACATTGCATTTGCAGTGTAAAATGGAGTTCAACGAGCGCTTAAACGTTGAATTATCTCCAACGGGATGGAAATGACGCCTAGATTTCATTAAAACCGACGAAATCATCGCGATTTGCGACCAGTTTCGCTTGTTTCGACGCTGAAACGGTAGTACATTGCATTTGCAGTGTAAAATGGAGTTCAACGAGCGCTTAAACGTTGAATTATCTCCAACGGAATGGAAATGACGGCTAGATTTCATCAAAATCGACGAAATCTTCGCGATTTGCGACCAGTTTCGCTTGTTTCGACGCTGAAACGGTAGTGCATTACACTTGGCGTGTAAAATGGAGTGAAATGAGCGGTTAAACGTCTAAATAACTCCAACGGGAAGGAAATGACGGCTAGATTTCATCAAAATCGACGAAATCTTCGCGATTTGTGAGCAATTTTGCTTGTTTCGACGCTTAAACTGTAGTACATTGCATTTGCAGTGTAAAATGGAGTTCAACGAGCACTTAAACGTTGAATTATCTCCAACGGGAAGGAAATGACAGTTAGTTTTCGTCAAAATCGACGAAATCTTCGCGATTTGCGAGCTATTTTGCTTGATTCGACGCTTAAATGGTGGTGCATTGCATTTGCAGTGTAAAATGGAGTTCAACGAGCGCTTAAACGTTGAATTATCTCCAACGGGATGGAAATGACGGCTAGATTTCATCAAAATCGACGAAATCATCGCGATTTGCGACCAGTTTCGCTTGTTTCGACGCTGAAACGGTAGTGCATTACACTTGGCGTGTAAAATGGAGTGAAATGAGCGGTTAAACGTCTAAATAACACCAACGGGAAGGATATGACGGCTAGATTTCATCAAAATCGACGAAATCTTCGCGATTTGCGACCAGTTTCGCTTGTTTCGACGCTGAAACGGTAGTGCATTACACTTGGCGTGTAAAATGGAGTGAAATGAGCGGTTAAACGCCTAAATAACTCCAACGGGAAGGAAATGACGGCTAGATTTCATCAAAATCGAAGAAATCATCGCGATTTGCGAGCAATTTTGCTTGATTCGACGCTTAAATGGTGGTGTCATTGCATTTGCAGTGTAAAATGGAGTTCAACGAGCGCTTAAACGTCTAAATAACTCCAACGGGAAGGAAATGACGGCTAGATTTCATCGAAATCGGCGAAATCTTCGCGATTTGCGAGCTATTTTGCTTGTTTCGACGCTTAAACGGTAGTACATTGCATTTGCAGTGTAAAATGGAGTTCAACGAGCGCTTAAACGTTGAATTATCTCCAACGGGAAGGAAATGACGGCTAGATTTCATCAAAATCGACGAAATCTTCGCGATTTGCGACCAGTTTCGCTTGTTTCGACGCTGAAACGGTAGTGCATTACACTTGGCGTGTAAAATGGAGTGAAATGAGCGGTTAAACGTCTAAATAACTCCAACGGGAAGGAAATGACGGCTAGATTTCATCGAAATCGACGAAATCTTCGCGATTTGCCAGCAATTTTGCTTGTTTCGACGCTTAAACGGTAGTACATTGCATTTGCAGTGTAAAATGGAGTTCAACGAGCACTTAAACGTTGAATTATCTCCAACGGGAAGGAAATGACGGCTAGATTTCATCAAAATCGACGAAATCATCGCGATTTGCGAGCAATTTTGCTTGATTCGACGCTTAAATGGGGGTGCATTGCATTTGCAGTGTAAAATGGAGTTCAACGAGCGCTTAAACGTCTAAATAACTCCAACGGGAAGGAAATGACGGCTAGATTTCATCAAAATCGACGAAATCTTCGCGATTTGTGAGCAACTTTGCTTGATTCGACGCTTAAATGGTGGTGCATTGCATTTGCAGTGTAAAATGGAGTTCAACGAGCGCTTAAACGTTGAATTATCTCCAACGGGAAGGAAATGACGGCTAGATTTCATCAAAATCGACGAAGTCATCGCGATTTGCGAGCAATTTTGCTTGATTCGACGCTTAAATGGTGGTGCATTGCATTTGCAGTGTAAAATGGAGTTCAACGAGCGCTTAAACGTTGAATTATCTCCAACGGGAAGGAAATGGCGGCTAGATTTCAGCGAAATCGACGAAATCTTCGCGATTTTCGAGCTATTTTGCTTGTTTCGACGCTTAAACGGTAGTGCGTTGCATTTGCAGTGTAAAATGGAGTTCAACGAGCACTTAGACGTTGAATTATCTCCAACGGGAAGGAAATGACAGTTAGTTTTCGTCAAAATCGACGAAATCTTCGCGATTTGCGAGCAATTTTGCTTGTTTCGACGCTTAAACGGTAGTACATTGCATTTGCAGTGTAAAATGGAGTTCAACGAGCGCTTAAACGTTGAATTATCTCCAACGGGATGGAAATGACGGCTAGATTTCATCAAAATCGACGAAATCTTCGCGATTTGTGAGCAATTTTGCTTGATTCGACGCTTAAATGGTGGTGCATTGCATTTGCAGTGTAAAATGGAGTTCAACGAGCGCTTAAACGTCTAAATAACTCCAACGGGAAGGAAATGGCGGCTAGATTTCATCGAAATCGACGAAATCTTCGCGATTTTCGAGCTATTTTGCTTGTTTCGACGCTTAAACGGTAGTACATTGCATTTGCAGTGTAAAATGGAGTTCAACGAGCACTTAAACGTTGAATTATCTCCAACGGGATGGAAATGACGGCTAGATTTCATCAAAATCGACGAAATCATCGCGATTTGCGACCAGTTTCGCTTGTTTCGACGCTGAAACGGTAGTGCATTACACTTGGCGTGTAAAATGGAGTGAAATGAGCGGTTAAACGCCTAAATAACTCCAACGGGAAGGAAATGACGGCTAGATTTCATCAAAATCGACGAAATCTTCGCGATTTGTGAGCAATTTTGCTTGATTCGACGCTTAAATGGTGGAGCATTGCATTTGCAGTGTAAAATGGAGTTCAACGAGCGCTTAAACGTCTAAATAACTCCAACGGGAAGGAAATGACGGCTAGATTTCATCAAAATCGACGAAATCTTAGCGATTTGTGAGCAATTTTGCTTGATTCGACGCTTAAATGGTGGTGCGTTGCATTTGCAGTGTAAAATGGAGTTCAACGAGCGCTTAAACGTTGAATTATCTCCAACGGGATGGAAATGACGGCTAGATTTCATCAAAATCGACGAAATCATCGCGATTTGCGACCCGTTTCGCTTGTTTCGACGCTGAAACGGTAGTGCATTACACTTGGCGTGTAAAATGGAGTGAAATGAGCGGTTAAACGTCTAAATAACTCCAACGGGAAAGAAATGACGGCTAGATTTCATCAAAATCGACGAAATCTTCGCGATTTGTGAGCAATTTTGCTTGTTTCGACGCTTAAACGGTAGTACATTGCATTTGCAGTGTAAAATGGAGTTCAGCGAGCACTTAAACGTTGAATTATCTCCAACGGGAAGGAAATGACGGCTAGATTTCATCAAAATCGACGAAATCATCGCGATTTGCGAGCAATTTTGCTTGATTCGACGCTTAAATGGTGGTGCATTGCATTTGCAGTGTAAAATGGAGTTCAACGAGCGCTTAAACGTTGAATTATCTCCAACGGGATGGAAATGACGGCTAGATTTCATCAAAATCGACGAAATCTTCGCGATTTGTGAGCAATTTTGCTTGATTCGACGCTTAAATGGTGGTGCATTGCATTTGCAGTGTAAAATGGAGTTCAACGAGCGCTTAAACGTCTAAATAACTCCAACGGGAAGGAAATGGCGGCTAGATTTCATCGAAATCGACGAAATCTTCGCGATTTTCGAGCTATTTTGCTTGTTTCGACGCTTAAACGGTAGTGCATTGCATTTGCAGTGTAAAATGGAGTTCAACGAGCACTTAAACGTTGAATTATCTCCAACGGGAAGGAAATGACAGTTAGTTTTCGTCAAAATCTACGAAATCTTCGCGATTTGCGAGCTATTTTGCTTGTTTCGACGCTTAAACGGTAGTACATTGCATTTGCAGTGTAAAATGGAGTTCAACGAGCGCTTAAACGTTGAATTATCTCCAACGGGATGGAAATGACGGCTAGATTTCATCAAAATCGACGAAATCTTCGCGATTTGTGAGCAATTTTGCTTGATTCGACGCTTAAATGGTGGTGCATTGCATTTGCAGTGTAAAATGGAGTTCAACGAGCGCTTAAACGTTGAATTATCTCCAACGGGATGGAAATGACGGCTAGATTTCATCAAAATCGACGAAATCATCGCGATTTGCGACCAGTTTCGCTTGTTTCTACGCTGAAACGGTAGTGCATTACACTTGGCGTGTAAAATGGAGTGAAATGAGCGGTTAAACGTCTAAATAACTCCAACGGGAAGGAAATGACGGCTAGATTTCATCAAAATCGACGAAATCTTCGCGATTTGCGACCAGTTTCGCTTGTTTCGACGCTGAAACGGTAGTGCATTACACTTGGCGTGTAAAATGGAGTGAAATGAGCGGTTAAACGTCTAAATAACTCCAACGGGAAGGAAATGACGGCTAGATTTCATCGAAATCGACGAAATCTTCGCGATTTGCCAGCAATTTTGCTTGTTTCGACGCTTAAACGGTAGTACATTGCATTTGCAGTGTAAAATGGAGTTCAACGAGCACTTAAACGTTGAATTATCTCCAACGGGAAGGAAATGACGGCTAGATTTCATCAAAATCGACGAAATCATCGCGATTTGCGAGCAATTTTGCTTGATTCGACGCTTAAATGGTGGTGCATTGCATTTGCAGTGTAAAATGGAGTTCAACGAGCGCTTAAACGTCTAAATAACTCCAACGGGAAGGAAATGACGGCTAGATTTCATCAATATCGACGAAATCTTCGCGATTTGTGAGCAACTTTGCTTGATTCGACGCTTAAATGGTGGTGCATTGCATTTGCAGTGTAAAATGGAGTTCAACGAGCGCTTAAACGTTGAATTATCTCCAACGGGAAGGAAATGACGGCTAGATTTCATCAAAATCGACGAAATCATCGCGATTTGCGAGCAATTTTGCTTGATTCGACGCTTAAATGGTGGTGCATTGCATTTGCAGTGTAAAATGGAGTTCAACGAGCGCTTAAACGTTGAATTATCTCCAACGGGAAGGAAATGGCGGCTAGATTTCATCGAAATCGACGAAATCTTCGCGATTTTCGAGCTATTTTGCTTGTTTCGACGCTTAAACGGTAGTGCGTTGCATTTGCAGTGTAAAATGGAGTTCAACGAGCACTTAAACGTTGAATTATCTCCAACGGGAAGGAAATGACAATTAGTTTTCGTCAAAATCGACGAAATCTTCGCGATTTGCGAGCAATTTTGCTTGTTTCGACGCTTAAACGGTAGTACATTGCATTTGCAGTGTAAAATGGAGTTCAACGAGCGCTTAAACGTTGAATTATCTCCAACGGGATGGAAATGACGGCTAGATTTCATCAAAATCGACGAAATCATCGCGATTTGCGACCAGTTTCGCTTGTTTCGACGCTGAAACGGTAGTACATTGCATTTGCAGTGTAAAATGGAGTTCAACGAGCGCTTAAACGTTGAATTATCTCCAACGGGATGGAAATGACGGCTAGATTTCATCAAAATCGACGAAATCTTCGCGATTTGCGAGCAATCTTGCTTGTTTCGACGCTTAAACGGTAGTACATTGCATTTGCAGTGTAAAATGGAGTTCAACGAGCGCTTAAACGTTGAATTATCTCCAACGGGATGGAAATGACGGCTAGATTTCATCAAAATCGACGAAATCATCGCGATTTGCGACCAGTTTCGCTTGTTTCGACGCTGAAACGGTAGTGCATTACACTTGGCGTGTAAAATGGCGTGAAATGAGCGGTTAAACGCCTAAATAACTCCAACGGGAAGGAAATGACGGCTAGATTTCATCAAAATCGACGAAATCCGCGATTTGTGAGCAATTTTGCTTGTTTCGACGCTTAAACGGTAGTACATTGCATTTGCAGTGTAAAATGGAGTTCAACGAGCGCTTAAACGTTGAATTATCTCCAACGGGATGGAAATGACGGCTAGATTTCATCAAAATCGACGAAATCTTCGCGATTTGTGAGCAATTTTGCTTGATTCGACGCTTAAATGGTGGTGCATTGCATTTGCAGTGTAAAATGGAGTTCAACGAGCGCTTAAACGTCTAAATAACTCCAACGGGAAGGAAATGACGGCTAGATTTCATCAAAATCGACGAAATCTTCGCGATTTGTGAGCAACTTTGCTTGATTCGACGCTTAAATGGTGGTGCATTGCATTTGCAGTGTAAAATGGAGTTCAACGAGCGCTTAAACGTTGAATTATCTCCAACGGGAAGGAAATGACGGCTAGATTTCATCAAAATCGACGAAATCATCGCGATTTGCGAGCAATTTTGCTTGATTCGACGCTTAAATGGTGGTGCATTGCATTTGCAGTGTAAAATGGAGTTCAACGAGCGCTTAAACGTTGAATTATCTCCAACGGGAAGGAAATGGCGGCTAGATTTCATCGAAATCGACGAAATCTTCGCGATTTTCGAGCTATTTTGCTTGTTTCGACGCTTAAACGGTAGTGCGTTGCATTTGCAGTGTAAAATGGAGTTCAACGAGCACTTAAACGTTGAATTATCTCCAACGGGAAGGAAATGACAATTAGTTTTCGTCAAAATCGACGAAATCTTCGCGATTTGCGAGCAATTTTGCTTGTTTCGACGCTTAAACGGTAGTACATTGCATTTGCAGTGTAAAATGGAGTTCAACGAGCGCTTAAACGTTGAATTATCTCCAACGGGATGGAAATGACGGCTAGATTTCATCAAAATCGACGAAATCATCGCGATTTGCGACCAGTTTCGCTTGTTTCGACGCTGAAACGGTAGTACATTGCATTTGCAGTGTAAAATGGAGTTCAACGAGCGCTTAAACGTTGAATTATCTCCAACGGGATGGAAATGACGGCTAGATTTCATCAAAATCGACGAAATCTTCGCGATTTGCGAGCAATCTTGCTTGTTTCGACGCTTAAACGGTAGTACATTGCATTTGCAGTGTAAAATGGAGTTCAACGAGCGCTTAAACGTTGAATTATCTCCAACGGGATGGAAATGACGGCTAGATTTCATCAAAATCGACGAAATCATCGCGATTTGCGACCAGTTTCGCTTGTTTCGACGCTGAAACGGTAGTGCATTACACTTGGCGTGTAAAATGGAGTGAAATGAGCGGTTAAACGCCTAAATAACTCCAACGGGAAGGAAATGACGGCTAGATTTCATCAAAATCGACGAAATCCGCGATTTGTGAGCAATTTTGCTTGTTTCGACGCTTAAACGGTAGTACATTGCATTTGCAGTGTAAAATGGAGTTCAACGAGCGCTTAAACGTTGAATTATCTCCAACGGGATGGAAATGACGGCTAGATTTCATCAAAATCGACGAAATCTTCGCGATTTGTGAGCAATTTTGCTTGATTCGACGCTTAAATGGTGGTGCATTGCATTTGCAGTGTAAAATGGAGTTCAACGAGCGCTTAAACGTCTAAATAACTCCAACGGGAAGGAAATGACGGCTAGATTTCATCGAAATCGACGAAATCTTCGCGATTTTCGAGCTATTTTGCTTGTTTCGACGCTTAAACGGTAGTGCATTGCATTTGCAGTGTAAAATGGAGTTCAACGAGCACTTAAACGTTGAATTATCTCCAACGGGAAGGAAATGACAGTTAGTTTTCGTCAAAATCTACGAAATCTTCGCGATTTGCGAGCTATTTTGCTTGTTTCGACGCTTAAACGGTAGTACATTGCATTTGCAGTGTAAAATGGAGTTCAACGAGCGCTTAAACGTTGAATTATCTCCAACGGGATGGAAATGACGGCTAGATTTCATCAAAATCGACGAAATCTTCGCGATTTGTGAGCAATTTTGCTTGATTCGACGCTTAAATGGTGGTGCATTGCATTTGCAGTGTAAAATGGAGTTCAACGAGCGCTTAAACGTTGAATTATCTCCAACGGGATGGAAATGACGGCTAGATTTCATCAAAATCGACGAAATCATCGCGATTTGCGACCAGTTTCGCTTGTTTCTACGCTGAAACGGTAGTGCATTACACTTGGCGTGTAAAATGGAGTGAAATGAGCGGTTAAACGTCTAAATAACTCCAACGGGAAGGAAATGACGGCTAGATTTCATCAAAATCGACGAAATCCTCGCGATTTGCGACCAGTTTCGCTTGTTTCGACGCTGAAACGGTAGTGCATTACACTTGGCGTGTAAAATGGAGTGAAATGAGCGGTTAAACGTCTAAATAACTCCAACGGGAAGGAAATGACGGCTAGATTTCATCGAAATCGACGAAATCTTCGCGATTTGCCAGCAATTTTGCTTGTTTCGACGCTTAAACGGTAGTACATTGCATTTGCAGTGTAAAATGGAGTTCAACGAGCACTTAAACGTTGAATTATCTCCAACGGGAAGGAAATGACGGCTAGATTTCATCAAAATCGACGAAATCATCGCGATTTGCGAGCAATTTTGCTTGATTCGACGCTTAAATGGTGGTGCATTGCATTTGCAGTGTAAAATGGAGTTCAACGAGCGCTTAAACGTCTAAATAACTCCAACGGGAAGGAAATGACGGCTAGATTTCATCAAAATCGACGAAATCTTCGCGATTTGTGAGCAACTTTGCTTGATTCGACGCTTAAATGGTGGTGCATTGCATTTGCAGTGTAAAATGGAGTTCAACGAGCGCTTAAACGTTGAATTATCTCCAACGGGATGGAAATGACGGCTAGATTTCATCAAAATCGACGAAATCATCGCGATTTGCGACCAGTTTCGCTTGTTTCGACGCTGAAACGGTAGTACATTGCATTTGCAGTGTAAAATGGAGTTCAACGAGCGCTTAAACGTTGAATTATCTCCAACGGGATGGAAATGACGGCTAGATTTCATCAAAATCGACGAAATCTTCGCGATTTGCGAGCAATCTTGCTGGTTTCGACGCTTAAACGGTAGTACATTGCATTTGCAGTGTAAAATGGAGTTCAACGAGCGCTTAAACGTTGAATTATCTCCAACGGGATGGAAATGACGGCTAGATTTCATCAAAATCGACGAAATCATCGCGATTTGCGACCAGTTTCGCTTGTTTCGACGCTGAAACGGTAGTGCATTACACTTGGCGTGTAAAATGGAGTGAAATGAGCGGTTAAACGCCTAAATAACTCCAACGGGAAGGAAATGACGGCTAGATTTCATCAAAATCGACGAAATCTTCGCGATTTGTGAGCAATTTTGCTTGATTCGACGCTTAAATGGTGGAGCATTGCATTTGCAGTGTAAAATGGAGTTCAACGAGCGCTTAAACGTCTAAATAACTCCAACGGGAAGGAAATGACGGCTAGATTTCATCAAAATCGACGAAATCTTAGCGATTTGTGAGCAGTTTTGCTTGATTCGACGCTTAAATGGTGGTGCATTGCATTTGCAGTGTAAAATGGAGTTCAACGAGCGCTTAAACGTTGAATTATCTCCAACGGGATGGAAATGACGGCTAGATTTCATCAAAATCGACGAAATCATCGCGATTTGCGACCAGTTTCGCTTGTTTCGACGCTGAAACGGTAGTGCATTACACTTGGCGTGTAAAATGGAGTGAAATGAGCGGTTAAACGTCTAAATAACTCCAACGGGAAGGAAATGACGGCTAGATTTCATCAAAATCGACGAAATCCGCGATTTGTGAGCAATTTTGCTTGTTTCGACGCTTAAACGGTAGTACATTGCATTTGCAGTGTAAAATGGAGTTCAACGAGCGCTTAAACGTTGAATTATCTCCAACGGGATGGAAATGACGGCTAGATTTCATCAAAATCGACGAAATCTTCGCGATTTGTGAGCAATTTTGCTTGATTCGACGCTTAAATGGTGGTGCATTGCATTTGCAGTGTAAAATGGAGTTCAACGAGCGCTTAAACGTCTAAATAACTCCAACGGGAAGGAAATGACGGCTAGATTTCACCGAAATCGACGAAATCTTCGCGATTTTCGAGCTATTTTGCTTGTTTCGACGCTTAAACGGTAGTACATTGCATTTGCAGTGTAAAATGGAGTTCAACGAGCACTTAAACGTTGAATTATCTCCAACGGGAAGGAAATGACAGTTAGTTTTCGTCAAAATCTACGAAATCTTCGCGATTTGCGAGCTATTTTGCTTGTTTCGACGCTTAAACGGTAGTACATTGCATTTGCAGTGTAAAATGGAGTTCAACGAGCGCTTAAACGTTGAATTATCTCCAACGGGATGGAAATGACGGCTAGATTTCATCAAAATCGACGAAATCTTCGCGATTTGTGAGCAATTTTGCTTGATTCGACGCTTAAATGGTGGTGCATTGCATTTGCAGTGTAAAATGGAGTTCAACGAGCGCTTAAACGTTGAATTATCTCCAACGGGATGGAAATGACGGCTAGATTTCATCAAAATCGACGAAATCGTCGCGATTTGTGAGCAATTTTGCTTGATTCGACGCTTAAATGGTGGTGCATTGCATTTGCAGTGTAAAATGGAGTTCAACGAGCGCTTAAACGTCTAAATAACTCCAACGGGAAGGAAATGGCGGCTAGATTTCATCGAAATCGACGAAATCTTCGCGATTTTCGAGCTATTTTGCTTGTTTCGACGCTTAAACGGTAGTGCATTGCATTTGCAGTGTAAAATGGAGTTCAACGAGCACTTAAACGTTGAATTATCTCCAACGGGAAGGAAATGACAGTTAGTTTTCGTCAAAATCTACGAAATCTTCGCGATTTGCGAGCTATTTTGCTTGTTTCGACGCTTAAACGGTAGTACATTGCATTTGCAGTGTAAAATGGAGTTCAACGAGCGCTTAAACGTTGAATTATCTCCAACGGGATGGAAATGACGGCTAGATTTCATCAAAATCGACGAAATCTTCGCGATTTGTGAGCAATTTTGCTTGATTCGACGCTTAAATGGTGGTGCATTGCATTTGCAGTGTAAAATGGAGTTCAACGAGCGCTTAAACGTTGAATTATCTCCAACGGGATGGAAATGACGGCTAGATTTCATCAAAATCGACGAAATCATCGCGATTTGCGACCAGTTTCGCTTGTTTCTACGCTGAAACGGTAGTGCATTACACTTGGCGTGTAAAATGGAGTGAAATGAGCGGTTAAACGTCTAAATAACTCCAACGGGAAGGAAATGACGGCTAGATTTCATCAAAATCGACGAAATCTTCGCGATTTGCGACCAGTTTCGCTTGTTTCGACGCTGAAACGGTAGTGCATTACACTTGGCGTGTAAAATGGAGTGAAATGAGCGGTTAAACGTCTAAATAACTCCAACGGGTAGGAAATGACGGCTAGATTTCATCGAAATCGACGAAATCTTCGCGATTTGCCAGCAATTTTGCTTGTTTCGACGCTTAAACGGTAGTACATTGCATTTGCAGTGTAAAATGGAGTTCAACGAGCACTTAAACGTTGAATTATCTCCAACGGGAAGGAAATAACGGCTAGATTTCATCAAAATCGACGAAATCATCGCGATTTGCGAGCAATTTTGCTTGATTCGACGCTTAAATGGTGGTGCATTGCATTTGCAGTGTAAAATGGAGTTCAACGAGCGCTTAAACGTCTAAATAACTCCAACGGGAAGGAAATGACGGCTAGATTTCATCAAAATCGACGAAATCTTCGCGATTTGTGAGCAACTTTGCTTGATTCGACGCTTAAATGGTGGTGCATTGCATTTGCAGTGTAAAATGGAGTTCAACGAGCGCTTAAACGTTGAATTATCTCCAACGGGAAGGAAATGACGGCTAGATTTCATCAAAATCGACGAAATCATCGCGATTTGCGAGCAATTTTGCTTGATTCGACGCTTAAATGGTGGTGCATTGCATTTGCAGTGTAAAATGGAGTTCAACGAGCGCTTAAACGTTGAATTATCTCCAACGGGAAGGAAATGGCGGCTAGATTTCATCGAAATCGACGAAATCTTCGCGATTTTCGAGCTATTTTGCTTGTTTCGACGCTTAAACGGTAGTGCGTTGCATTTGCAGTGTAAAATGGAGTTCAACGAGCACTTAAACGTTGAATTATCTCCAACGGGAAGGAAATGACAATTAGTTTTCGTCAAAATCGACGAAATCTTCGCGATTTGCGAGCAATTTTGCTTGTTTCGACGCTTAAACGGTAGTACATTGCATTTGCAGTGTAAAATGGAGTTCAACGAGCGCTTAAACGTTGAATTATCTCCAACGGGATGGAAATGACGGCTAGATTTCATCAAAATCGACGAAATCATCGCGATTTGCGACCAGTTTCGCTTGTTTCGACGCTGAAACGGTAGTACATTGCATTTGCAGTGTAAAATGGAGTTCAACGAGCGCTTAAACGTTGAATTATCTCCAACGGGATGGAAATGACGGCTAGATTTCATCAAAATCGACGAAATCTTCGCGATTTGCGAGCAATCTTGCTTGTTTCGACGCTTAAACGGTAGTACATTGCATTTGCAGTGTAAAATGGAGTTCAACGAGCGCTTAAACGTTGAATTATCTCCAACGGGATGGAAATGACGGCTAGATTTCATCAAAATCGACGAAATCATCGCGATTTGCGACCAGTTTCGCTTGTTTCGACGCTGAAACGGTAGTGCATTACACTTGGCGTGTAAAATGGAGTGAAATGAGCGGTTAAACGCCTAAATAACTCCAACGGGAAGGAAATGACGGCTAGATTTCATCAAAATCGACGAAATCTTCGCGATTTGTGAGCAATTTTGCTTGATTCGACGCTTAAATGGTGGAGCATTGCATTTGCAGTGTAAAATGGAGTTCAACGAGCGCTTAAACGTCTAAATAACTCCAACGGGAAGGAAATGACGGCTAGATTTCATCAAAATCGACGAAATCTTAGCGATTTGTGAGCAGTTTTGCTTGATTCGACGCTTAAATGGTGGTGCATTGCATTTGCAGTGTAAAATGGAGTTCAACGAGCGCTTAAACGTTGAATTATCTCCAACGGGATGGAAATGACGGCTAGATTTCATCAAAATCGACGAAATCATCGCGATTTGCGACCAGTTTCGCTTGTTTCGACGCTGAAACGGTAGTGCATTACACTTGGCGTGTAAAATGGAGTGAAATGAGCGGTTAAACGTCTAAATAACTCCAACGGGAAGGAAATGACGGCTAGATTTCATCAAAATCGACGAAATCTTCGCGATTTGTTAGCAATTTTGCTTGTTTCGACGCTTAAACGGTAGTACATTGCATTTGCAGTGTAAAATGGAGTTCAACGAGCACTTAAACGTTGAATTATCTCCAACGGGAAGGAAATGACAGTTAGTTTTCGTCAAAATCGACGAAATCTTCGCGATTTGCGAGCTATTTTGCTTGTTTCGACGCTTAAACGGTAGTACATTGCATTTGCAGTGTAAAATGGAGTTCAACGAGCGCTTAAACGTTGAATTATCTCCAACGGGATGGAAATGACGGCTAGATTTCATCAAAATCGACGAAATCTGCGCGATTTGTGAGCAATTTTGCTTGATTCGACGCTTAAATGGTGGTGCATTGCATTTGCAGTGTAAAATGGAGTTCAACGAGCGCTTAAACGTCTAAATAACTCCAACGGGAAGGAAATGACGGCTAGATTTCACCGAAATCGACGAAATCTTCGCGATTTTCGAGCTATTTTGCTTGTTTCGACGCTTAAACGGTAGTGCATTGCATTTGCAGTGTAAAATGGAGTTCAACGAGCACTTAAACGTTGAATTATCTCCAACGGGAAGGAAATGACAGTTAGTTTTCGTCAAAATCTACGAAATCTTCGCGATTTGCGAGCTATTTTGCTTGTTTCGACGCTTAAACGGTAGTACATTGCATTTGCAGTGTAAAATGGAGTTCAACGAGCGCTTAAACGTTGAATTATCTCCAACGGGATGGAAATGACGGCTAGATTTCATCAAAATCGACGAAATCTTCGCGATTTGTGAGCAATTTTGCTTGATTCGACGCTTAAATGGTGGAGCATTGCATTTGCAGTGTAAAATGGAGTTCAACGAGCGCTTAAACGTCTAAATAACTCCAACGGGAAGGAAATGACGGCTAGATTTCATCAAAATCGACCAAATCTTAGCGATTTGTGAGCAGTTTTGCTTGATTCGACGCTTAAATGGTGGTGCATTGCATTTGCAGTGTAAAATGGAGTTCAACGAGCGCTTAAACGTTGAATTATCTCCAACGGGATGGAAATGACGGCTAGATTTCATCAAAATCGACGAAATCATCGCGATTTGCGACCAGTTTCGCTTGTTTCGACGCTGAAACGGTAGTGCATTACACTTGGCGTGTAAAATGGAGTGAAATGAGCGGTTAAACGTCTAAATAAATCCAACGGGAAGGAAATGACGGCTAGATTTCATCAAAATCGACGAAATCTTCGCGATTTGTTAGCAATTTTGCTTGTTTCGACGCTTAAACGGTAGTACATTGCATTTGCAGTGTAAAATGGAGTTCAACGAGCACTTAAACGTTGAATTATCTCCAACGGGAAGGAAATGACGGCTAGATTTCATCAAAATCGACGAAATCATCGCGATTTGCGAGCAATTTTGCTTGATTCGACGCTTAAATGGTGGTGCATTGCATTTGCAGTGTAAAATGGAGTTCAACGAGCGCTTAAACGTTGAATTATCTCCAACGGGAAGGAAATGGCGGCTAGATTTCATCGAAATCGACGAAATCTTCGCGATTTTCGAGCTATTTTGCTTGTTTCGACGCTTAAACGGTAGTGCGTTGCATTTGCAGTGTAAAATGGAGTTCAACGAGCACTTAAACGTTGAATTATCTCCAACGGGAAGGAAATGACAGTTAGTTTTCGTCAAAATCGACGAAATCTTCGCGATTTGCGAGCAATTTTGCTTGTTTCGACGCTTAAACGGTAGTACATTGCATTTGCAGTGTAAAATGGAGTTCAACTAGCGCTTAAACGTTGAATTATCTCCAACGGGATGGAAATGACGGCTAGATTTCATCAAAATCGACGAAATCATCGCGATTTGCGACCAGTTTCGCTTGTTTCGACGCTGAAACGGTAGTACATTGCATTTGCAGTGTAAAATGGAGTTCAACGAGCGCTTAAACGTTGAATTATCTCCAACGGGATGGAAATGACGGCTAGATTTCATCAAAATCGACGAAATCTTCGCGATTTGCGAGCAATCTTGCTTGTTTCGACGCTTAAACGGTAGTACATTGCATTTGCAGTGTAAAATGGAGTTCAACGAGCGCTTAAACGTTGAATTATCTCCAACGGGATGGAAATGACGGCTAGATTTCATCAAAATCGACGAAATCATCGCGATTTGCGACCAGTTTCGCTTGTTTCGACGCTGAAACGGTAGTGCATTACACTTGGCGTGTAAAATGGAGTGAAATGAGCGGTTAAACGCCTAAATAACTCCAACGGGAAGGAAATGACGGCTAGATTTCATCAAAATCGACGAAATCTTCGCGATTTGTGAGCAATTTTGCTTGATTCGACGCTTAAATGGTGGAGCATTGCATTTGCAGTGTAAAATGGAGTTCAACGAGCGCTTAAACGTCTAAATAACTCCAACGGGAAGGAAATGACGGCTAGATTTCATCAAAATCGACGAAATCTTAGCGATTTGTGAGCAGTTTTGCTTGATTCGACGCTTAAATGGTGGTGCATTGCATTTGCAGTGTAAAATGGAGTTCAACGAGCGCTTAAACGTTGAATTATCTCCAACGGGATGGAAATGACGGCTAGATTTCATCAAAATCGACGAAATCATCGCGATTTGCGACCAGTTTCGCTTGTTTCGACGCTGAAACGGTAGTGCATTACACTTGGCGTGTAAAATGGAGTGAAATGAGCGGTTAAACGTCTAAATAACTCCAACGGGAAGGAAATGACGGCTAGATTTCATCAAAATCGACGAAATCTTCGCGATTTGTTAGCAATTTTGCTTGTTTCGACGCTTAAACGGTAGTACATTGCATTTGCAGTGTAAAATGGAGTTCAACGAGCACTTAAACGTTGAATTATCTCCAACGGGAAGGAAATGACAGTTAGTTTTCGTCAAAATCGACGAAATCTTCGCGATTTGCGAGCTATTTTGCTTGTTTCGACGCTTAAACGGTAGTACATTGCATTTGCAGTGTAAAATGGAGTTCAACGAGCGCTTAAACGTTGAATTATATCCAACGGGATGGAAATGACGGCTAGATTTCATCAAAATCGACGAAATCTTCGCGATTTGTGAGCAATTTTGCTTGATTCGACGCTTAAATGGTGGTGCATTGCATTTGCAGTGTAAAATGGAGTTCAACGAGCGCTTAAACGTCTAAATAACTCCAACGGGAAGGAAATGACGGCTAGATTTCACCGAAATCGACGAAATCTTCGCGATTTTCGAGCTATTTTGCTTGTTTCGACGCTTAAACGGTAGTGCATTGCATTTGCAGTGTAAAATGGAGTTCAACGAGCACTTAAACGTTGAATTATCTCCAACGGGAAGGAAATGACAGTTAGTTTTCGTCAAAATCTACGAAATCTTCGCGATTTGCGAGCTATTTTGCTTGTTTCGACGCTTAAACGGTAGTACATTGCATTTGCAGTGTAAAATGGAGTTCAACGAGCGCTTAAACGTTGAATTATCTCCAACGGGATGGAAATGACGGCTAGATTTCATCAAAATCGACGAAATCTTCGCGATTTGTGAGCAATTTTGCTTGATTCGACGCTTAAATGGTGGAGCATTGCATTTGCAGTGTAAAATGGAGTTCAACGAGCGCTTAAACGTCTAAATAACTCCAACGGGAAGGAAATGACGGCTAGATTTCATCAAAATCGACGAAATCTTAGCGATTTGTGAGCAGTTTTGCTTGATTCGACGCTTAAATGGTGGTGCATTGCATTTGCAGTGTAAAATGGAGTTCAACGAGCGCTTAAACGTTGAATTATCTCCAACGGGATGGAAATGACGGCTAGATTTCATCAAAATCGACGAAATCATCGCGATTTGCGACCAGTTTCGCTTGTTTCGACGCTGAAACGGTAGTGCATTACACTTGGCGTGTAAAATGGAGTGAAATGAGCGGTTAAACGTCTAAATAACTCCAACGGGAAGGAAATGACGGCTAGATTTCATCAAAATCGACGAAATCTTCGCGATTTGTTAGCAATTTTGCTTGTTTCGACGCTTAAACGGTAGTACATTGCATTTGCAGTGTAAAATGGAATTCAACGAGCACTTAAACGTTGAATTATCTCCAACGGGAAGGAAATGACGGCTAGATTTCATCAAAATCGACGAAATCATCGCGATTTGCGAGCAATTTTGCTTGATTCGACGCTTAAATGGTGGTGCATTGCATTTGCAGTGTAAAATGGAGTTCAACGAGCGCTTAAACGTTGAATTATCTCCAACGGGAAGGAAATGGCGGCTAGATTTCATCGAAATCGACGAAATCTTCGCGATTTTCGAGCTATTTTGCTTGTTTCGACGCTTAAACGGTAGTGCGTTGCATTTGCAGTGTAAAATGGAGTTCAACGAGCACTTAAACGTTGAATTATCTCCAACGGGAAGGAAATGACAGTTAGTTTTCGTCAAAATCGACGAAATCTTCGCGATTTGCGAGCAATTTTGCTTGTTTCGACGCTTAAACGGTAGTACATTGCATTTGCAGTGTAAAATGGAGTTCAACGAGCGCTTAAACGTTGAATTATCTCCAACGGGATGGAAATGACGGCTAGATTTCATCAAAATCGACGAAATCATCGCGATTTGCGACCAGTTTCGCTTGTTTCGACGCTGAAACGGTAGTACATTGCATTTGCAGTGTAAAATGGAGTTCAACGAGCGCTTAAACGTTGAATTATCTCCAACGGGATGGAAATGACGGCTAGATTTCATCAAAATCGACGAAATCTTCGCGATTTGCGAGCAATCTTGCTTGTTTCGACGCTTAAACGGTAGTACATTGCATTTGCAGTGTAAAATGGAGTTCAACGAGCGCTTAAACGTTGAATTATCTCCAACGGGATGGAAATGACGGCTAGATTTCATCAAAATCGACGAAATCTTCGCGATTTGTGAGCAATTTTGCTTGATTCGACGCTTAAATGGTGGTGCATTGCATTTGCAGTGTAAAATGGAGTTCAACGAGCGCTTAAACGTCTAAATAACTCCAACGGGAAGGAAATGACGGCTAGATTTCACCGAAATCGACGAAATCTTCGCGATTTTCGAGCTATTTTGCTTGTTTCGACGCTTAAACGGTAGTGCATTGCATTTGCAGTGTAAAATGGAGTTCAACGAGCACTTAAACGTTGAATTATCTCCAACGGGAAGGAAATGACAGTTAGTTTTCGTCAAAATCTACGAAATCTTCGCGATTTGCGAGCTATTTTGCTTGTTTCGACGCTTAAACGGTAGTACATTGCATTTGCAGTGTAAAATGGAGTTCAACGAGCGCTTAAACGTTGAATTATCTCCAACGGGATGGAAATGACGGCTAGATTTCATCAAAATCGACGAAATCTTCGCGATTTGTGAGCAATTTTGCTTGATTCGACGCTTAAATGGTGGAGCATTGCATTTGCAGTGTAAAATGGAGTTCAACGAGCGCTTAAACGTCTAAATAACTCCAACGGGAAGGAAATGACGGCTAGATTTCATCAAAATCGACGAAATCTTAGAGATTTGTGAGCAGTTTTGCTTGATTCGACGCTTAAATGGTGGTGCATTGCATTTGCAGTGTAAAATGGAGTTCAACGAGCGCTTAAACGTTGAATTATCTCCAACGGGATGGAAATGACGGCTAGATTTCATCAAAATCGACGAAATCATCGCGATTTGCGACCAGTTTCGCTTGTTTCGACGCTGAAACGGTAGTGCATTACACTTGGCGTGTAAAATGGAGTGAAATGAGCGGTTAAACGTCTAAATAACTCCAACGGGAAGGAAATGACGGCTAGATTTCATCAAAATCGACGAAATCTTCGCGATTTGTTAGCAATTTTGCTTGTTTCGACGCTTAAACGGTAGTACATTGCATTTGCAGTGTAAAATGGAGTTCAACGAGCACTTAAACGTTGAATTATCTCCAACGGGAAGGAAATGACGGCTAGATTTCATCAAAATCGACGAAATCATCGCGATTTGCGAGCAATTTTGCTTGATTCGACGCTTAAATGGTGGTGCATTGCATTTGCAGTGTAAAATGGAGTTCAACGAGCGCTTAAACGTTGAATTATCTCCAACGGGAAGGAAATGGCGGCTAGATTTCATCGAAATCGACGAAATCTTCGCGATTTTCGAGCTATTTTGCTTGTTTCGACGCTTAAACGGTAGTGCGTTGCATTTGCAGTGTAAAATGGAGTTCAACGAGCACTTAAACGTTGAATTATCTCCAACGGGAAGGAAATGACAGTTAGTTTTCGTCAAAATCGACGAAATCTTCGCGATTTGCGAGCAATTTTGCTTGTTTCGACGCTTAAACGGTAGTACATTGCATTTGCAGTGTAAAATGGAGTTCAACGAGCGCTTAAACGTTGAATTATCTCCAACGGGATGGAAATGACGGCTAGATTTCATCAAAATCGACGAAATCATCGCGATTTGCGACCAGTTTCGCTTGTTTCGACGCTGAAACGGTAGTACATTGCATTTGCAGTGTAAAATGGAGTTCAACGAGCGCTTAAACGTTGAATTATCTCCAACGGGATGGAAATGACGGCTAGATTTCATCAAAATCGACGAAATCTTCGCGATTTGCGAGCAATCTTGCTTGTTTCGACGCTTAAACGGTAGTACATTGCATTTGCAGTGTAAAATGGAGTTCAACGAGCGCTTAAACGTTGAATTATCTCCAACGGGATGGAAATGACGGCTAGATTTCATCAAAATCGACGAAATCATCGCGATTTGCGACCAGTTTCGCTTGTTTCGACGCTGAAACGGTAGTGCATTACACTTGGCGTGTAAAATGGAGTGAAATGAGCGGTTAAACGCCTAAATAACTCCAACGGGAAGGAAATGACGGCTAGATTTCATCAAAATCGACGAAATCTTCGCGATTTGTGAGCAATTTTGCTTGATTCGACGCTTAAATGGTGGAGCATTGCATTTGCAGTGTAAAATGGAGTTCAACGAGCGCTTAAACGTCTAAATAACTCCAACGGGATGGAAATGACAGTTAGTTTTCGTCAAAATCGACGAAATCTTCGCGATTTGCGAGCTATTTTGCTTGTTTCGACGCTTAAACGGTAGTACATTGCATTTGCAGTGTAAAATGGAGTTCAACGAGCGCTTAAACGTTGAATTATCTCCAACGGGATGGAAATGACGGCTAGATTTCATCAAAATCGACGAAATCATCGCGATTTGCGACCAGTTTCGCTTGTTTCGACGCTGAAACGGTAGTGCATTACACTTGGCGTGTAAAATGGAGTGAAATGAGCGGTTAAACGTCTAAATAACTCCAACGGGAAGGAAATGACGGCTAGATTTCATCAAAATCGACGAAATCTTCGCGATTTGTGAGCAATTTTGCTTGTTTCGACGCTTAAACGGTAGTACATTGCATTTGCAGTGTAAAATGGAGTTCAACGAGCACTTAAACGTTGAATTATCTCCAACGGGAAGGAAATGACAGTTAGTTTTCGTCAAAATCGACGAAATCTTCGCGATTTGCGAGCTATTTTGCTTGTTTCGACGCTTAAACGGTAGTACATTGCATTTGCAGTGTAAAATGGAGTTCAACGAGCGCTTAAACGTTGAATTATCTCCAACGGGATGGAAATGACGGCTAGATTTCATCAAAATCGACGAAATCTTCGCGATTTGTGAGCAATTTTGCTTGATTCGACGCTTAAATGGTGGTGCATTGCATTTGCAGTGTAAAATGGAGTTCAACGAGCGCTTAAACGTCTAAATAACTCCAACGGGAAGGAAATGACGGCTAGATTTCACCGAAATCGACGAAATCTTCGCGATTTTCGAGCTATTTTGCTTGTTTCGACGCTTAAACGGTAGTGCATTGCATTTGCAGTGTAAAATGGAGTTCAACGAGCACTTAAACGTTGAATTATCTCCAACGGGAAGGAAATGACAGTTAGTTTTCGTCAAAATCTACGAAATCTTCGCGATTTGCGAGCTATTTTGCTTGTTTCGACGCTTAAACGGTAGTACATTGCATTTGCAGTGTAAAATGGAGTTCAACGAGCGCTTAAACGTTGAATTATCTCCAACGGGATGGAAATGACGGCTAGATTTCATCAAAATCGACGAAATCTTCGCGATTTGTGAGCAATTTTGCTTGATTCGACGCTTAAATGGTGGTGCATTGCATTTGCAGTGTAAAATGGAGTTCAACGAGCGCTTAAACGTTGAATTATCTCCAACGGGATGGAAATGACGGCTAGATTTCATCAAAATCGACGAAATCATCGCGATTTGCGACCAGTTTCGCTTGTTTCGACGCTGAAACGGTAGTGCATTACACTTGGCGTGTAAAATGGAGTGAAATGAGCGGTTAAACGTCTAAATAACTCCAACGGGAAGGAAATGACGGCTAGATTTCATCAAAATCGACGAAATCTTCGCGATTTGCGACCAGTTTCGCTTGTTTCGACGCTGAAACGGTAGTGCATTACACTTGGCGTGTAAAATGGAGTGAAATGAGCGGTTAAACGTCTAAATAACTCCAACGGGAAGGAAATGACGGCTAGATTTCATCGAAATCGACGAAATCTTCGCGATTTGCCAGCAATTTTGCTTGTTTCGACGCTTAAACGGTAGTACATTGCATTTGCAGTGTAAAATGGAGTTCAACGAGCACTTAAACGTTGAATTATCTCCAACGGGAAGGAAATGACGGCTAGATTTCATCAAAATCGACGAAATCATCGCGATTTGCGAGCAATTTTGCTTGATTCGACGCTTAAATGGTGGTGCATTGCATTTGCAGTGTAAAATGGAGTTCAACGAGCGCTTAAACGTCTAAATAACTCCAACGGGAAGGAAATGACGGCTAGATTTCATCAAAATCGACGAAATCTTCGCGATTTGTGAGCAACTTTGCTTGATTCGACGCTTAAATGGTGGTGCATTGCATTTGCAGTGTAAAATGGAGTTCAACGAGCGCTTAAACGTCTAAATAACTCCAACGGGAAGGAAATTACGGCTAGATTTCATCAAAATCGACGAAATCTTCGCGATTTGTGAGCAATTTTGCTTGTTTCGACGCTTAAACGGTAGTACATTGCATTTGCAGTGTAAAATGGAGTTCAACGAGCGCTTAAACGTTGAATTATCTCCAACGGGATGGAAATGACGGCTAGATTTCATCAAAATCGACGAAATCTTCGCGATTTGTGAGCAATTTTGCTTGATTCGACGCTTAAATGGTGGTGCATTGCATTTGCAGTGTAAAATGGAGTTCAACGAGCGCTTAAACGTCTAAATAACTCCAACGGGAAGGAAATGACGGCTAGATTTCATCGAAATCGACGAAATCTTCGCGATTTTCGAGCTATTTTGCTTGTTTCGACGCTTAAACGGTAGTGCATTGCATTTGCAGTGTAAAATGGAGTTCAACGAGCACTTAAACGTTGAATTATCTCCAACGGGAAGGAAATGACAGTTAGTTTTCGTCAAAATCGACGAAATCTTCGCGATTTGCGAGCTATTTTGCTTGTTTCGACGCTTAAACGGTAGTACATTGCATTTGCAGTGTAAAATGGAGTTCAACGAGCGCTTAAACGTTGAATTATCTCCAACGGGATGGAAATGACGGCTAGATTTCATCAAAATCTACGAAATCTTCGCGATTTGTGAGCAATTTTGCTTGATTCGACGCTTAAATGGTGGTGCATTGCATTTGCAGTGTAAAATGGAGTTCAACGAGCGCTTAAACGTTGAATTATCTCCAACGGGATGGAAATGACGGCTAGATTTCATCAAAATCGACGAAATCATCGCGATTTGCGACCAGTTTCGCTTGTTTCGACGCTGAAACGGTAGTGCATTACACTTGGCGTGTAAAATGGAGTGAAATGAGCGGTTAAACGTCTAAATAACTCCAACGGGAAGGAAATGACGGCTAGATTTCATCAAAATCGACGAAATCTTCGCGATTTGCGACCAGTTTCGCTTGTTTCGACGCTGAAACGGTAGAGCATTACACTTGGCGTGTAAAATGGAGTGAAATGAGCGGTTAAACGTCTAAATAACTCCAACGGGAAGGAAATGACGGCTAGATTTCATCGAAATCGACGAAATCTTCGCGATTTGCGAGCTATTTTGCTTGTTTCGACGCTTAAACGGTAGTACATTGCATTTGCAGTGTAAAATGGAGTTCAACGAGCGCTTAAACGTTGAATTATCTCCAACGGGAAGGAAATGACGGCTAGATTTCATCAAAATCGACGAAATCTTCGCGATTTGCGACCAGTTTCGCTTGTTTCGACGCTGAAACGGTAGTGCATTACACTTGGCGTGTAAAATGGAGTGAAATGAGCGGTTAAACGTCTAAATAACTCCAACGGGAAGGAAATGACGGCTATATTTCATCGAAATCGACGAAATCTTCGCGATTTGTGAGCTATTTTGCTTGTTTCGACGCTTAAACGGTAGTACATTACATTTGCAGTGTAAAATGGAGTTCAACGAGCACTTAAACGTTGAATTATCTCCAACGGGAAGGAAATGACGGCTAGATTTCATCAAAATCGACGAAATCATCGCGATTTGCGAGCAATTTTGCTTGATTCGACGCTTAAATGGTGGTGCATTGCATTTGCAGTGTAAAATGGAGTTCAACGAGCGCTTAAAAGTTGAATTATCTCCAACGGGAAGGAAATGGCAGTTAGTTTTCGTCAAAATCGACGAAATCTTCGCGATTTGCGAGCTATTTTGCTTGTTTCGACGCTTAAACGGTAGTACATTGCATTTGCAGTGTAAAATGGAGTTCAACGAGCGCTTAAACGTTGAATTATCTCCAACGGGATGGAAATGACGGCTAGATTTCATCAAAATCGACGAAATCATCGCGATTTGCGACCAGTTTCGCTTGTTTCGACGCTGAAACGGTAGTGCATTACACTTGGCGTGTAAAATGGAGTGAAATGAGCGGTTAAACGTCTAAATAACTCCAACGGGAAGGAAATGACGGCTAGATTTCATCAAAATCGACGAAATCTTCGCGATTTGCGACCAGTTTCGCTTGTTTCGACGCTGAAACGGTAGTGCATTACACTTGGCGTGTAAAATGGAGTGAAATGAGCGGTTAAACGTCTAAATAACTCCAACGGGAAGGAAATGACGGCTAGATTTCATCGAAATCGACGAAATCTTCGCGATTTGCCAGCAATTTTGCTTGTTTCGACGCTTAAACGGTAGTACATTGCATTTGCAGTGTAAAATGGAGTTCAACGAGCACTTAAACGTTGAATTATCTCCAACGGGAAGGAAATGACGGCTAGATTTCATCAAAATCGACGAAATCATCGCGATTTGCGAGCAATTTTGCTTGATTCGACGCTTAAATGGTGGTGCATTGCATTTGCAGTGTAAAATGGAGTTCAACGAGCGCTTAAACGTCTAAATAACTCCAACGGGAAGGAAATGACGGCTAGATTTCATCAAAATCGACGAAATCTTCGCGATTTGTGAGCAACTTTGCTTGATTCGACGCTTAAATGGTGGTGCATTGCATTTGCAGTGTAAAATGGAGTTCAACGAGCGCTTAAACGTCTAAATAACTCCAACGGGAAGGAAATTACGGCTAGATTTCATCAAAATCGACGAAATCTTCGCGATTTGTGAGCAATTTTGCTTGTTTCGACGCTTAAACGGTAGTACATTGCATTTGCAGTGTAAAATGGAGTTCAACGAGCGCTTAAACGTTGAATTATCTCCAACGGGATGGAAATGACGGCTAGATTTCATCAAAATCGACGAAATCTTCGCGATTTGTGAGCAATTTTGCTTGATTCGACGCTTAAATGGTGGTGCATTGCATTTGCAGTGTAAAATGGAGTTCAACGAGCGCTTAAACGTCTAAATAACTCCAACGGGAAGGAAATGACGGCTAGATTTCATCGAAATCGACGAAATCTTCGCGATTTTCGAGCTATTTTGCTTGTTTCGACGCTTAAACGGTAGTGCATTGCATTTGCAGTGTAAAATGGAGTTCAACGAGCACTTAAACGTTGAATTATCTCCAACGGGAAGGAAATGACAGTTAGTTTTCGTCAAAATCGACGAAATCTTCGCGATTTGCGAGCTATTTTGCTTGTTTCGACGCTTAAACGGTAGTACATTGCATTTGCAGTGTAAAATGGAGTTCAACGAGCGCTTAAACGTTGAATTATCTCCAACGGGATGGAAATGACGGCTAGATTTCATCAAAATCGACGAAATCTTCGCGATTTGTGAGCAATTTTGCTTGATTCGACGCTTAAATGGTGGTGCATTGCATTTGCAGTGTAAAATGGAGTTCAACGAGCGCTTAAACGTTGAATTATCTCCAACGGGATGGAAATGACGGCTAGATTTCATCAAAATCGACGAAATCATCGCGATTTGCGACCAGTTTCGCTTGTTTCGACGCTGAAACGGTAGTGCATTACACTTGGCGTGTAAAATGGAGTGAAATGAGCGGTTAAACGTCTAAATAACTCCAACGGGAAGGAAATGACGGCTAGATTTCATCAAAATCGACGAAATCTTCGCGATTTGCGACCAGTTTCGCTTGTTTCGACGCTGAAACGGTAGAGCATTACACTTGGCGTGTAAAATGGAGTGAAATGAGCGGTTAAACGTCTAAATAACTCCAACGGGAAGGAAATGACGGCTAGATTTCATCGAAATCGACGAAATCTTCGCGATTTGCGAGCTATTTTGCTTGTTTCGACGCTTAAACGGTAGTACATTGCATTTGCAGTGTAAAATGGAGTTCAACGAGCGCTTAAACGTTGAATTATCTCCAACGGGAAGGAAATGACGGCTAGATTTCATCAAAATCGACGAAATCTTCGCGATTTGCGACCAGTTTCGCTTGTTTCGACGCTGAAACGGTAGTGCATTACACTTGGCGTGTAAAATGGAGTGAAATGAGCGGTTAAACGTCTAAATAACTCCAACGGGAAGGAAATGACGGCTATATTTCATCGAAATCGACGAAATCTTCGCGATTTGTGAGCTATTTTGCTTGTTTCGACGCTTAAACGGTAGTACATTACATTTGCAGTGTAAAATGGAGTTCAACGAGCACTTAAACGTTGAATTATCTCCAACGGGAAGGAAATGACGGCTAGATTTCATCAAAATCGACGAAATCATCGCGATTTGCGAGCAATTTTGCTTGATTCGACGCTTAAATGGTGGTGCATTGCATTTGCAGTGTAAAATGGAGTTCAACGAGCGCTTATAAGTTGAATTATCTCCAACGGGAAGGAAATGGCAGTTAGTTTTCGTCAAAATCGACGAAATCTTCGCGATTTGCGAGCAATTTTGCTTGTTTCGACGCTTAAACGGTAGTACATTGCATTTGCAGTGTAAAATGGAGTTCAACGAGCGCTTAAACGTTGAATTATCTCCAACGGGATGGAAATGACGGCTAGATTTCATCAAAATCGACGAAATCATCGCGATTTGCGACCAGTTTCGCTTGTTTCGACGCTGAAACGGTAGTACATTGCATTTGCAGTGTAAAATGGAGTTCAACGAGCGCTTAAACGTTGAATTATCTCCAACGGGATGGAAATGACGGCTAGATTTCATCAAAATCGACGAAATCTTCGCGATTTGCGAGCAATCTTGCTTGTTTCGACGCTTAAACGGTAGTACATTCCATTTGCAGTGTAAAATGGAGTTCAACGAGCGCTTAAACGTTGAATTATCTCCAACGGGATGGAAATGACGGCTAGATTTCATCAAAATCGACGAAATCATCGCGATTTGCGACCAGTTTCGCTTGTTTCGACGCTGAAACGGTAGTGCATTACACTTGGCGTGTAAAATGGAGTGAAATGAGCGGTTAAACGCCTAAATAACTCCAACGGGAAGGAAATGACGGCTAGATTTCATCAAAATCGACGAAATCTTCGCGATTTGTGAGCAATTTTGCTTGATTCGACGCTTAAATGGTGGAGCATTGCATTTGCAGTGTAAAATGGAGTTCAACGAGCGCTTAAACGTCTAAATAACTCCAACGGGAAGGAAATGACGGCTAGATTTCATCAAAATCGACGAAATCTTAGCGATTTGTGAGCAATTTTGCTTGTTTCGACGCTTAAACGGTAGTACATTGCATTTGCAGTGTAAAATGGAGTTCAACGAGCGCTTAAACGTTGAATTATCGCCAACGGGATGGAAATGACGGCTAGATTTCATCAAAATCGACGAAATCTTCGCGATTTGTGAGCAATTTTGCTTGATTCGACGCTTAAATGGTGGTGCATTGCATTTGCAGTGTAAAATGGAGTTCAACGAGCGCTTAAACGTCTAAATAACTCCAACGGGAAGGAAATGACGGCTAGATTTCATCGAAATCGACGAAATCTTCGCGATTTTCGAGCTATTTTGCTTGTTTCGACGCTTAAACGGTAGTGCATTGCATTTGCAGTGTAAAATGGAGTTCAACGAGCACTTAAACGTTGAATTATCTCCAACGGGAAGGAAATGACAGTTAGTTTTCGTCAAAATCGACGTAATCTTCGCGATTTGCGAGCTATTTTGCTTGATTCGACGCTTAAATGGTGGTGCATTGCATTTGCAGTGTAAAATGGAGTTCAACGAGCGCTTAAACGTTGAATTATCTCCAACGGGATGGAAATGACGGCTAGATTTCATCAAAATCGACGAAATCATCGCGATTTGCGACCAGTTTCGCTTGTTTCGACGCTGAAACGGTAGTGCATTACACTTGGCGTGTAAAATGGAGTGAAATGAGCGGTTAAACGTCTAAATAACTCCAACGGGAAGGAAATGACGGCTAGATTTCATCAAAATCGACGAAATCTTCGCGATTTGTGAGCAATTTTGCTTGATTCGACGCTTAAATGGTGGTGCATTGCATTTGCAGTGTAAAATGGAGTTCAACGAGCGCTTAAACGTCTAAATAACTCCAACGGGAAGGAAATGACGGCTAGATTTCATCAAAATCGACGAAATCTTCGCGATTTGTGAGCAATTTTGCTTGTTTCGACGCTTAAACGGTAGTACATTGCATTTGCAGTGTAAAATGGAGTTCAACGAGCACTTAAACGTTGAATTATCTCCAACGGGATGGAAATGACGGCTAGATTTCATCAAAATCGACGAAATCTTCGGGATTTGTGAGCAATTTTGCTTGATTCGACGCTTAAATGGTGGTGCATTGCATTTGCAGTGTAAAATGGAGTTCAACGAGCGCTTAAACGTCTAAATAACTCCAACGGGAAGGAAATGACGGCTAGATTTCATCGAAATCGACGAAATCTTCGCGATTTTCGAGCTATTTTGCTTGTTTCGACGCTTAAACGGTAGTGCATTGCATTTGCAGTGTAAAATGGAGTTCAACGAGCACTTAAACGTTGAATTATCTCCAACGGGAAGGAAATGACAGTTAGTTTTCGTCAAAATCGACGAAATCTTCGCGATTTGCGAGCTATTTTGCTTGTTTCGACGCATAAACGGTAGTACATTGCATTTGCAGTGTAAAATGGAGTTCAACGAGCGCTTAAACGTTGAATTATCTCCAACGGGATGGAAATGACGGCTAGATTTCGTCAAAATCGACGAAATCTTCGCGATTTGTGAGCAATTTTGCTTGATTCGACGCTTATATGGTGGTGCATTGCATTTGCAGTGTAAAATGGAGTTCAACGAGCGCTTAAACGTTGAATTATCTCCAACGGGATGGAAATGACGGCTAGATTTCATCAAAATCGACGAAATCATCGCGATTTGCGACCAGTTTCGCTTGTTTCGACGCTGAAACGGTAGTGCATTACACTTGGCGTGTAAAATGGAGTGAAATGAGCGGTTAAACGCCTAAATAACTCCAACGGGAAGGAAATGACGGCTAGATTTCATCAAAATCGACGAAATCTTCGCGATTTGTGAGCAATTTTGCTTGATTCGACGCTGAAACGGTAGTGCATTACACTTGGCGTGTAAAATGGAGTGAAATGAGCGGTTAAACGCCTAAATAACTCCAACGGGAAGGAAATGACGGCTAGATTTCATCGAAATCGACGAAATCTTCGCGATTTTCGAGCTATTTTGCTTGTTTCGACGCTTAAACGGTAGTGCATTGCATTTGCAGTGTAAAATGGAGTTCAACGAGCACTTAAACGTTGAATTATCTCCAACGGGAAGGAAATGACAGTTAGTTTTCGTCAAAATCGACGTAATCTTCGCGATTTGCGAGCTATTTTGCTTGATTCGACGCTTAAATGGTGGTGCATTGCATTTGCAGTGTAAAATGGAGTTCAACGAGCGCTTAAACGTTGAATTATCTCCAACGGGATGGAAATGACGGCTAGATTTCATCAAAATCGACGAAATCATCGCGATTTGCGACCAGTTTCGCTTGTTTCGACGCTGAAACGGTAGTGCATTACACTTGGCGTGTAAAATGGAGTGAAATGAGCGGTTAAACGTCTAAATAACTCCAACGGGAAGGAAATGACGGCTAGATTTCATCAAAATCGACGAAATCTTCGCGATTTGTGAGCAATTTTGCTTGATTCGACGCTTAAATGGTGGTGCATTGCATTTGCAGTGTAAAATGGAGTTCAACGAGCGCTTAAACGTCTAAATAACTCCAACGGGAAGGAAATGACGGCTAGATTTCATCAAAATCGACGAAATCTTCGCGATTTGTGAGCAATTTTGCTTGTTTCGACGCTTAAACGGTAGTACATTGCATTTGCAGTGTAAAATGGAGTTCAACGAGCACTTAAACGTTGAATTATCTCCAACGGGATGGAAATGACGGCTAGATTTCATCAAAATCGACGAAATCTTCGGGATTTGTGAGCAATTTTGCTTGATTCGACGCTTAAATGGTGGTGCATTGCATTTGCAGTGTAAAATGGAGTTCAACGAGCGCTTAAACGTCTAAATAACTCCAACGGGAAGGAAATGACGGCTAGATTTCATCGAAATCGACGAAATCTTCGCGATTTTCGAGCTATTTTGCTTGTTTCGACGCTTAAACGGTAGTGCATTGCATTTGCAGTGTAAAATGGAGTTCAACGAGCACTTAAACGTTGAATTATCTCCAACGGGAAGGAAATGACAGTTAGTTTTCGTCAAAATCGACGAAATCTTCGCGATTTGCGAGCTATTTTGCTTGTTTCGACGCATAAACGGTAGTACATTGCATTTGCAGTGTAAAATGGAGTTCAACGAGCGCTTAAACGTTGAATTATCTCCAACGGGATGGAAATGACGGCTAGATTTCGTCAAAATCGACGAAATCTTCGCGATTTGTGAGCAATTTTGCTTGATTCGACGCTTATATGGTGGTGCATTGCATTTGCAGTGTAAAATGGAGTTCAACGAGCGCTTAAACGTTGAATTATCTCCAACGGGATGGAAATGACGGCTAGATTTCATCAAAATCGACGAAATCATCGCGATTTGCGACCAGTTTCGCTTGTTTCGACGCTGAAACGGTAGTGCATTACACTTGGCGTGTAAAATGGAGTGAAATGAGCGGTTAAACGCCTAAATAACTCCAACGGGAAGGAAATGACGGCTAGATTTCATCAAAATCGACGAAATCTTCGCGATTTGTGAGCAATTTTGCTTGATTCGACGCTTAAATGGTGGAGCATTGCATTTGCAGTGTAAAATGGAGTTCAACGAGCGCTTAAACGTCTAAATAACTCCAACGGGAAGGAAATGACGGCTAGATTTCATCAAAATCGACGAAATCTTAGCGATTTGTGAGCAATTTTGCTTGTTTCGACGCTTAAACGGTAGTACATTGCATTTGCAGTGTAAAATGGAGTTCAACGAGCGCTTAAACGTTGAATTATCGCCAACGGGATGGAAATGACGGCTAGATTTCATCAAAATCGACGAAATCTTCGCGATTTGTGAGCAATTTTGCTTGATTCGACGCTTAAATGGTGGTGCATTGCATTTGCAGTGTAAAATGGAGTTCAACGAGCGCTTAAACGTCTAAATAACTCCAACGGGAAGGAAATGACGGCTAGATTTCATCGAAATCGACGAAATCTTCGCGATTTTCGAGCTATTTTGCTTGTTTCGACGCTTAAACGGTAGTGCATTGCATTTGCAGTGTAAAATGGAGTTCAACGAGCACTTAAACGTTGAATTATCTCCAACGGGAAGGAAATGACAGTTAGTTTTCGTCAAAATCGACGTAATCTTCGCGATTTGCGAGCTATTTTGCTTGATTCGACGCTTAAATGGTGGTGCATTGCATTTGCAGTGTAAAATGGAGTTCAACGAGCGCTTAAACGTTGAATTATCTCCAACGGGATGGAAATGACGGCTAGATTTCATCAAAATCGACGAAATCATCGCGATTTGCGACCAGTTTCGCTTGTTTCGACGCTGAAACGGTAGTGCATTACACTTGGCGTGTAAAATGGAGTGAAATGAGCGGTTAAACGTCTAAATAACTCCAACGGGAAGGAAATGACGGCTAGATTTCATCAAAATCGACGAAATCTTCGCGATTTGTGAGCAATTTTGCTTGATTCGACGCTTAAATGGTGGTGCATTGCATTTGCAGTGTAAAATGGAGTTCAACGAGCGCTTAAACGTCTAAATAACTCCAACGGGAAGGAAATGACGGCTAGATTTCATCAAAATCGACGAAATCTTCGCGATTTGTGAGCAATTTTGCTTGTTTCGACGCTTAAACGGTAGTACATTGCATTTGCAGTGTAAAATGGAGTTCAACGAGCACTTAAACGTTGAATTATCTCCAACGGGATGGAAATGACGGCTAGATTTCATCAAAATCGACGAAATCTTCGGGATTTGTGAGCAATTTTGCTTGATTCGACGCTTAAATGGTGGTGCATTGCATTTGCAGTGTAAAATGGAGTTCAACGAGCGCTTAAACGTCTAAATAACTCCAACGGGAAGGAAATGACGGCTAGATTTCATCGAAATCGACGAAATCTTCGCGATTTTCGAGCTATTTTGCTTGTTTCGACGCTTAAACGGTAGTGCATTGCATTTGCAGTGTAAAATGGAGTTCAACGAGCACTTAAACGTTGAATTATCTCCAACGGGAAGGAAATGACAGTTAGTTTTCGTCAAAATCGACGAAATCTTCGCGATTTGCGAGCTATTTTGCTTGTTTCGACGCATAAACGGTAGTACATTGCATTTGCAGTGTAAAATGGAGTTCAACGAGCGCTTAAACGTTGAATTATCTCCAACGGGATGGAAATGACGGCTAGATTTCGTCAAAATCGACGAAATCTTCGCGATTTGTGAGCAATTTTGCTTGATTCGACGCTTATATGGTGGTGCATTGCATTTGCAGTGTAAAATGGAGTTCAACGAGCGCTTAAACGTTGAATTATCTCCAACGGGATGGAAATGACGGCTAGATTTCATCAAAATCGACGAAATCATCGCGATTTGCGACCAGTTTCGCTTGTTTCGACGCTGAAACGGTAGTGCATTACACTTGGCGTGTAAAATGGAGTGAAATGAGCAGTTAAACGTCTAAATAACTCCAACGGGAAGGAAATGACGGCTAGATTTCATCAAAATCGACGAAATCTTCGCGATTTGCGACCAGTTTCGCTTGTTTCGACGCTGAAACGGTAGTGCATTACACTTGGCGTGTAAAATGGAGTGAAATGAGCAGTTAAACGTCTAAATAACTCCAACGGGAAGGAAATGACGGCTAGATTTCATCAAAATCGACGAAATCTTCGCGATTTGCGACCAGTTTCGCTTGTTTCGACGCTTAAACGGTAGTACATTGCATTTGCAGTGTAAAATGGAGTTCAACGAGCGCTTAAACGTTGAATTATCTCCAACGGGATGGAAATGACGGCTAGATTTCGTCAAAATCGACGAAATCTTCGCGATTTGTGAGCAATTTTGCTTGTTTCGACGCTTAAACGGTAGTACATTGCATTTGCAGTGTAAAATGGAGTTCAACGAGCGCTTAAACGTTGAATTATCTCCAACGGGAAGGAAATGACGGCTAGATTTCATCAAAATCGACGAAATCATCGCGATTTGCGAGCAATTTTGCTTGATTCGACGCTTAAATGGTGGTGCATTGCATTTGCAGTGTAAAATGGAGTTCAACGAGCGCTTAAACGTTGAATTATCTCCAACGGGAAGGAAATGACAGTTAGTTTTCGTCAAAATCGACGAAATCTTCGCGATTTGCGAGCTATTTTGCTTGTTTCGACGCATAAACGGTAGTACATTGCATTTGCAGTGTAAAATGGAGTTCAACGAGCGCTTAAACGTTGAATTATCTCCAACGGGATGGAAATGACGGCTAGATTTCGTCAAAATCGACGAAATCTTCGCGATTTGTGAGCAATTTTGCTTGATTCGACGCTTATATGGTGGTGCATTGCATTTGCAGTGTAAAATGGAGTTCAACGAGCGCTTAAACGTTGAATTATCTCCAACGGGATGGAAATGACGGCTAGATTTCATCAAAATCGACGAAATCATCGCGATTTGCGACCAGTTTCGCTTGTTTCGACGCTGAAACGGTAGTGCATTACACTTGGCGTGTAAAATGGAGTGAAATGAGCGGTTAAACGTTTAAATAACTCCAACGGGAAGGAAATGACGGCTAGATTTCATCAAAATCGACGAAATCTTCGCGATTTGCGACCAGTTTCGCTTGTTTCGACGCTGAAACGGTAGTGCATTACACTTGGCGTGTAAAATGGAGTGAAATGAGCGGTTAAACGTCTAAATAACTCCAACGGGAAGGAAATGACGGCTAGATTTCATCGAAATCGACGAAATCTTCGCGATTTGCCAGCAATTTTGCTTGTTTCGACGCTTAAACGGTAGTACATTGCATTTGCAGTGTAAAATGGAGTTCAACGAGCACTTAAACGTTGAATTATCTCCAACGGGAAGGAAATGACGGCTAGATTTCATCAAAATCGACGAAATCATCGCGATTTGCGAGCAATTTTGCTTGATTCGACGCTTAAACGGTAGTACATTGCATTTGCAGTGTAAAATGGAGTTCAACGAGCACTTAAACGTTGAATTATCTCCAACGGGAAGGAAATGACAGTTAGTTTTCGTCAAAATCGACGAAATCTTCGCGATTTGCGAGCTATTTTGCTTGTTTCGACGCTTAAACGGTAGTACATTGCATTTGCAGTGTAAAATGGAGTTCAACGAGCACTTAAACGTTGAATTATCTCCAACGGGAAGGAAATGACTTCTAGATTTCATCAAAATCGACGAAATCATCGCGATTTGCGAGCAATTTTGCTTGTTTCGACGCTTAAACGGTAGTACATTGCATTTGCAGCGTAAAATGGAGTTCAACGAGCGCTTAAACGTTGAATTATCTCCAACGGGATGGAAATGACGGCTAGATTTCATCAAAATCGACGAAATCATCGCGATTTGCGACCAGTTTCGCTTGTTTCGACGCTGAAACGGTAGTACATTGCATTTGCAGTGTAAAATGGAGTTCAACGAGCGCTTAAACGTTGAATTATCTCCAACGGGATGGAAATGACGGCTAGATTTCATCAAAATCGACGAAATCTTCGCGATTTGCGAGCAATCTTGCTTGTTTCGACGCTTAAACGGTAGTACATTGCATTTGCAGTGTAAAATGGAGTTCAACGAGCGCTTAAACGTTGAATTATCTCCAACGGGATGGAAATGACGGCTAGATTTCATCAAAATCGACGAAATCATCGCGATTTGCGACCAGTTTCGCTTGTTTCGACGCTGAAACGGTAGTGCATTACACTTGGCGTGTAAAATGGAGTGAAATGAGCGGTTAAACGCCTAAATAACTCCAACGGGAAGGAAATGACGGCTAGATTTCATCAAAATCGACGAAATCTTCGCGATTTGTGAGCAATTTTGCTTGATTCGACGCTTAAATGGTGGAGCATTGCATTTGCAGTGTAAAATGGAGTTCAACGAGCGCTTAAACGTCTAAATAACTCCAACGGGAAGGAAATGACGGCTAGATTTCATCAAAATCGACGAAATCTTAGCGATTTGTGAGCAATTTTGCTTGTTTCGACGCTTAAACGGTAGTACATTGCATTTGCAGTGTAAAATGGAGTTCAACGAGCGCTTAAACGTTGAATTATCTCCAACGGGATGGAAATGACGGCTAGATTTCATCAAAATCGACGAAATCTTCGCGATTTGTGAGCAATTTTGCTTGATTCGACGCTTAAATGGTGGTGCATTGCATTTGCAGTGTAAAATGGAGTTCAACGAGCGCTTAAACGTCTAAATAACTCCAACGGGAAGGAAATGACGGCTAGATTTCATCGAAATCGACGAAATCTTCGCGATTTTCGAGCTATTTTGCTTGTTTCGACGCTTAAACGGTAGTGCATTGCATTTGCAGTGTAAAATGGAGTTCAACGAGCACTTAAACGTTGAATTATCTCCAACGGGAAGGAAATGACAGTTAGTTTTCGTCAAAATCGACGAAATCTTCGCGATTTGCGAGCTATTTTGCTTGTTTCGACGCTTAAACGGTAGTACATTGCATTTGCAGTGTAAAATGGAGTTCAACGAGCGCTTAAACGTTGAATTATCTCCAACGGGATGGAAATGACGGCTAGATTTCGTCAAAATCGACGAAATCTTCGCGATTTGTGAGCAATTTTGCTTGATTCGACGCTTATATGGTGGTGCATTGCATTTGCAGTGTAAAATGGAGTTCAACGAGCGCTTAAACGTTGAATTATCTCCAACGGGATGGAAATGACGGCTAGATTTCATCAAAATCGACGAAATCATCGCGATTTGCGACCAGTTTCGCTTGTTTCGACGCTGAAACGGTAGTGCATTACACTTGGCGTGTAAAATGGAGTGAAATGAGCGGTTAAACGTCTAAATAACTCCAACGGGAAGGAAATGACGGCAAGATTTCATCAAAATCGACGAAATCATCGCGATTTGCGACCAGTTTCGCTTGTTTCGACGCTGAAACGGTAGTACATTGCATTTGCAGTGTAAAATGGAGTTCAAGGAGCGCTTAAACGTTGAATTATCTCCAACGGGATGGAAATGACGGCTAGATTTCATCAAAATCGACGAAATCTTCGGGATTTGTGAGCAATTTTGCTTGATTCGACGCTTAAATGGTGGTGCATTGCATTTGCAGTGTAAAATGGAGTTCAACGAGCGCTTAAACGTTGAATTATCTCCAACGGGATGGAAATGACGGCTAGATTTCATCAAAATCGACGAAATCATCGCGATTTGCGACCAGTTTCGCTTGTTTCGACGCTGAAACGGTAGTGCATTACACTTGGCGTGTAAAATGGAGTGAAATGAGCGGTTAAACGTCTAAATAACTCCAACGGGAAGGAAATGACGGCAAGATTTCATCAAAATCGACGAAATCATCGCGATTTGCGACCAGTTTCGCTTGTTTCGACGCTGAAACGGTAGTACATTGCATTTGCAGTGTAAAATGGAGTTCAAGGAGCGCTTAAACGTTGAATTATCTCCAACGGGATGGAAATGACGGCTAGATTTCATCAAAATCGACGAAATCTTCGGGATTTGTGAGCAATTTTGCTTGATTCGACGCTTAAATGGTGGTGCATTGCATTTGCAGTGTAAAATGGAGTTCAACGAGCGCTTAAACGTCTAAATAACTCCAACGGGAAGGAAATGACGGCTAGATTTCATCAAAATCGACGAAATCATCGCGATTTGCGACCAGTTTCGCTTGTTTCGACGCTGAAACGGTAGTACATTGCATTTGCAGTGTAAAATGGAGTTCAACGAGCGCTTAAACGTTGAATTATCTCCAACGGGATGGAAATGACGGCTAGATTTCATCAAAATCGACGAAATCTTCGCGATTTGCGAGCAATCTTGCTTGTTTCGACGCTTAAACGGTAGTACATTGCATTTGCAGTGTAAAATGGAGTTCAACGAGCGCTTAAACGTTGAATTATCTCCAACGGGATGGAAATGACGGCTAGATTTCATCAAAATCGACGAAATCATCGCGATTTGCGACCAGTTTCGCTTGTTTCGACGCTGAAACGGTAGTGCATTACACTTGGCGTGTAAAATGGAGTGAAATGAGCGGTTAAACGCCTAAATAACTCCAACGGGAAGGAAATGACGGCTAGATTTCATCAAAATCGACGAAATCTTCGCGATTTGTGAGCAATTTTGCTTGATTCGACGCTTAAATGGTGGAGCATTGCATTTGCAGTGTAAAATGGAGTTCAACGAGCGCTTAAACGTCTAAATAACTCCAACGGGAAGTAAATGACGGCTAGATTTCATCAAAATCGACGAAATCTTCGCGATTTGTGAGCAATTTTGCTTGTTTCGACGCTTAAACGGTAGTACATTGCATTTGCAGTGTAAAATGGAGTTCAACGAGCACTTAAACGTTGAATTATCTCCAACGGGAAGGAAATGACAGTTAGTTTTCGTCAAAATCGACGAAATCTTCGCGATTTGCGAGCTATTTTGCTTGTTTCGACGCTTAAACGGTAGTACATTGCATTTGCAGTGTAAAATGGAGTTCAACGAGCGCTTAAACGTTGAATTATCTCCAACGGGATGGAAATGACGGCTAGATTTCATCAAAATCGACGAAATCATCGCGATTTGCGAGCAATTTTGCTTGATTCGACGCTTAAATGGTGGTGCATTGCATTTGCAGTGTAAAATGGAGTTCAACGAGCGCTTAAACGTTGAATTATCTCCAACGGGATGGAAATGACGGCTAGATTTCATCAAAATCGACGAAATCATCGCGATTTGCGACCAGTTTCGCTTGTTTCGACGCTGAAACGGTAGTGCATTACACTTGGCGTGTAAAATGGAGTGAAATGAGCGGTTAAACGTCTAAATAACTCCAACGGGAAGGAAATGACGGCTAGATTTCATCAAAATCGACGAAATCTTCGCGATTTGTGAGCAATTTTGCTTGATTCGACGCTTAAATGGTGGTGCATTGCATTTGCAGTGTAAAATGGAGTTCAACGAGCGCTTAAACGTCTAAATAACTCCAACGGGAAGGAAATGACGGCTAGATTTCATCAAAATCGACGAAATCTTCGCGATTTGTGAGCAATTTTGCTTGTTTCGACGCTTAAACGGTAGTACATTGCATTTGCAGTGTAAAATGGAGTTCAACGAGCGCTTAAACGTTGAATTATCTCCAACGGGATGGAAATGACGGCTAGATTTCATCAAAATCGACGAAATCTTCGCGATTTGTGAGCAATTTTGCTTGATTCGACGCTTAAATGGTGGTGCATTGCATTTGCAGTGTAAAATGGAGTTCAACGAGCGCTTAAACGTCTAAATAACTCCAACGGGAAGGAAATGACGGCTAGATTTCATCGAAATCGACGAAATCTTCGCGATTTTCGAGCTATTTTGCTTGTTTCGACGCTTAAACGGTAGTACATTGCATTTGCAGTGTAAAATGGAGTTCAACGAGCACTTAAACGTTGAATTATCTCCAACGGGAAGGAAATGACGGCTAGATTTCATCGAAATCGACGAAATCTTCGCGATTTGCGAGCTATTTTGCTTGTTTCGACGCTTAAACGGTAGTACATTGCATTTGCAGTGTAAAATGGAGTTCAACGAGCACTTAAACGTTGAATTATCTCCAACGGGAAGGAAATGACAGTTAGTTTTCGTCAAAATCGACGAAATCTTCGCGATTTGCGAGCTATTTTGCTTGTTTCGACGCTTAAACGGTAGTACATTGCATTTGCAGTGTAAAATGGAGTTCAACGAGCGCTTAAACGTTGAATTATCTCCAACGGGATGGAAATGACGGCTAGATTTCATCAAAATCGTCGAAATCTTCGCGATTTGTGAGCAATTTTGCTTGATTCGACGCTTAAATGGTGGTGCATTGCATTTGCAGTGTAAAATGGAGTTCAACGAGCGCTTAAACGTCTAAATAACTCCAACGGGAAGGAAATGACGGCTAGATTTCATCGAAATCGACGAAATCTTCGCGATTTTCGAGCTATTTTGCTTGTTTCGACGCTTAAACGGTAGTACATTGCATTTGCAGTGTAAAATGGAGTTCAACGAGCGCTTAAACGTTGAATTATCTCCAACGGGAAGGAAATGACGGCTAGATTTCATCAAAATCGACGAAATCTTCGCGATTTGCGAGCAATTTTGCTTGTTTCGACGCTTAAACGGTAGTACATTGCATTTGCAGTGTAAAATGGAGTTCAACGAGCGCTTAAACGTTGAATTATCTCCAACGGGATGGAAATGATGGCTAGATTTCATCAAAATCGACGAAATCTTCGCGATTTGTGAGCAATTTTGCTTGATTCGACGCTTAAATGGTGGTGCATTGCATTTGCAGTGTAAAATGGAGTTCAACGAGCACTCAAACGTTGAATTATCTCCAACGGGAAGGAAATGACGGCTAGATTTCATCAAAATCGACGAAATCATCGCGATTTGCGAGCAATTTTGCTTGATTCGACGCTTAAATGGTGGTGCATTGCATTTGCAGTGTAAAATGGAGTTCAACGAGCGCTTAAACGTTGAATTATCTCCAACGGGATGGAAATGACGGCTAGTTTTCGTCAAAATCGACGAAATCTTCGCGATTTGCGAGCTATTTTGCTTGTTTCGACGCTTAAACGGTAGTACATTGCATTTGCAGTGTAAAATGGAGTTCAACGAGCGCTTAAACGTTGAATTATCTCCAACGGGATGGAAATGACGGCTAGATTTCATCAAAATCGACGAAATCTCGCGATTTGCGAGCAATTTTGCTTGTTTCGACGCTTAAACGGTAGTGCATTGCATTTGCAGTGTAAAATGGAGTTCAACGAGCACTTAAACGTTGAATTATCTCCAACGGGAAGGAAATGACAGTTAGTTTTCGTCAAAATCGACGAAATCTTCGCGATTTGCGAGCTATTTTGCTTGTTTCGACGCTTAAACGGAAGTACATTGCATTTGCAGTGTAAAATGGAGTTCAACGAGCGCTTAAACGTTGAATTATCTCCAACGGGATGGAAATGACGGCTAGATTTCATCAAAATCGACCAAATTTTCGCGATATGCGACCAGTTTCGCTTGTTTCGACGCTGAAACGGTAGTGCATTACACTTGGCGTGTAAAATGGAGTGAAATGAGCGGTTAAACGTATAAATAACTCCAACGGGAAGGAAATGACGGCTAGATTTCATCAAAATCGACGAAATCTTCGCGATTTGTGAGCAATTTTGCTTGATTCGACGCTTAAATGGTGGAGCATTGCATTTGCAGTGTAAAATGGAGTTCAACGAGCGCTTAAACGTCTAAATAACTCCAACGGGAAGGAAATAACGGCTAGATTTCATCAAAATCGACGAAATCTTCGCGATTTGTGAGCAATTTTGCTTGTTTCGACGCTTAAACGGTAGTACATTGCATTTGCAGTGTAAAATGGAGTTCAACGAGCGCTTAAACGTTGAATTATCTCCAACGGGATGGAAATGACGGCTAGATTTCATCAAAATCGACGAAATCATCGCGATTTGCGAGCAATTTTGCTTGATTCGACGCTTAAATGGTGGTGCATTGCATTTGCAGTGTAAAATGGAGTTCAACGAGCGCTTAAACGTTGAATTATCTCCAACGGGATGGAAATGACGGCTAGATTTCATCAAAATCGACGAAATCATCGCGATTTGCGACCAGTTTCGCTTGTTTCGACGCTGAAACGGTAGTGCATTACACTTGGCGTGTAAAATGGAGTGAAATGAGCGGTTAAACGTCTAAATAACTCCAACGGGAAGGAAATGACGGCTAGATTTCATCGAAATCGACGAAATCTTCGCGATTTGTGAGCTATTTTGCTTGTTTCGACGCTTAAACGGTAGTACATTACATTTGCAGTGTAAAATGGAGTTCAACGAGCACTTAAACGTTGAATTATCTCCAACGGGAAGGAAATGACGGCTAGATTTCATCAAAATCGACGAAATCATCGCGATTTGCGAGCAATTTTGCTTGATTCGACGCTTAAATGGTGGTGCATTGCATTTGCAGTGTAAAATGGAGTTCAACGAGCACTTAAACGTTGAATTATCTCCAACGGGATGGAAATGACGGCTAGATTTCATCAAAATCGACGAAATCATCGCGATTTGCGACCAGTTTCGCTTGTTTCGACGCTGAAACGGTAGTGCATTACACTTGGCGTGTAAAATGGAGTGAAATGAGCGGTTAAACGTCTAAATAACTCCAACGGGAAGGAAATGACGGCTAGATTTCATCGAAATCGACGAAATCTTCGCGATTTGTGAGCTATTTTGCTTGTTTCGACGCTTAAACGGTAGTACATTACATTTGCAGTGTAAAATGGAGTTCAACGAGCACTTAAACGTTGAATTATCTCCAACGGGAAGGAAATGACGGCTAGATTTCATCAAAATCGACGAAATCATCGCGATTTGCGAGCAATTTTGCTTGATTCGACGCTTAAATGGTGGTGCATTGCATTTGCAGTGTAAAATGGAGTTCAACGAGCGCTTAAACGTTGAATTATCTCCAACGGGATGGAAATGACGGCTAGATTTCATCAAAATCGACGAAATCATCGCGATTTGCGACCAGTTTCGCTTGTTTCGACGCTGAAACGGTAGTGCATTACACTTGGCGTGTAAAATGGAGTGAAATGAGCGGTTAAACGTCTAAATAACTCCAACGGGAAGGAAATGACGGCTAGATTTCATCGAAATCGACGAAATCTTCGCGATTTGCGAGCAATTTTGCTTGTTTCGACGCTTAAACGGTAGTACATTGCATTTGCAGTGTAAAATGGAGTTCAACGAGCGCTTAAACGTTGAATTATCTCCAACGGGATGGAAATGACGGCTAGATTTCATCAAAATCGACGAAATCATCGCGATTTGCGACCAGTTTCGCTTGTTTCGACGCTGAAACGGTAGTACATTGCATTTGCAGTGTAAAATGGAGTTCAACGAGCGCTTAAACGTTGAATTATCTCCAACGGGATGGAAATGACGGCTAGATTTCATCAAAATCGACGAAATCTTCGGGATTTGTGAGCAATTTTGCTTGATTCGACGCTTAAATGGTGGTGCATTGCATTTGCAGTGTAAAATGGAGTTCAACGAGCGCTTAAACGTCTAAATAACTCCAACGGGAAGGAAATGACGGCTAGATTTCATCAAAATCGACGAAATCATCGCGATTTGCGACCAGTTTCGCTTGTTTCGACGCTGAAATGGTAGTACATTGCATTTGCAGTGTAAAATGGAGTTCAACGAGCGCTTAAACGTTGAATTATCTCCAACGGGATGGAAATGACGGCTAGATTTCATCAAAATCGACGAAATCTTCGCGATTTGCGAGCAATCTTGCTTGTTTCGACGCTTAAACGGTAGTACATTGCATTTGCAGTGTAAAATGGAGTTCAACGAGCGCTTAAACGTTGAATTATCTCCAACGGGATGGAAATGACGGCTAGATTTCATCAAAATCGACGAAATCATCGCGATTTGCGACCAGTTTCGCTTGTTTCGACGCTGAAACGGTAGTACATTGCATTTGCAGTGTAAAATGGAGTTCAACGAGCGCTTAAACGTTGAATTATCTCCAACGGGATGGAAATGACGGCTAGATTTCATCAAAATCGACGAAATCATCGCGATTTGCGACCAGTTTCGCTTGTTTCGACGCTGAAACGGTAGTGCATTACACTTGGCGTGTAAAATGGAGTGAAATGAGCGGTTAAACGCCTAAATAACTCCAACGGGAAGGAAATGACGGCTAGATTTCATCAAAATCGACGAAATCTTCGCGATTTGTGAGCAATTTTGCTTGATTCGACGCTTAAATGGTGGAGCATTGCATTTGCAGTGTAAAATGGAGTTCAACGAGCGCTTAAACGTCTAAATAACTCCAACGGGAAGGAAATGACGGCTAGATTTCATCAAAATCGACGAAATCTTCGCGATTTTTGAGCAATTTTGCTTGTTTCGACGCTTAAACGGTAGTACATTGCATTTGCAGTGTAAAATGGAGTTCAACGAGCCCTTAAACGTTGAATTATCTCCAACGGGAAGGAAATGACAGTTAGTTTTCGTCAAAATCGACGAAATCTTCGCGATTTGCGAGCTATTTTGCTTGTTTCGACGCTTAAACGGTAGTACATTGCATTTGCAGTGTAAAATGGAGTTCAACGAGCGCTTAAACGTTGAATTATCTCCAACGGGATGGAAATGACGGCTAGATTTCATCAAAATCGACGAAATCTTCGCGATTTGCGAGCAATTTTGCTTGATTCGACGCTTAAATGGTGGTGCATTGCATTTGCAGTGTAAAATGGAGTTCAACGAGCGCTTAAACGTTGAATTATCTCCAACGGGATGGAAATGACGGCTAGATTTCATCAAAATCGACGAAACCATCGCGATTTGCGACCAGTTTCGCTTGTTTCGACGCTGAAACGGTAGTGCATTACACTTGGCGTGTAAAATGGAGTGAAATGAGCGGTTAAACGTCTAAATAACTCCAACGGGAAGGAAATGACGGCTAGATTTCATCAAAATCGACGAAATCATCGCGATTTGCGAGCAATTTTGCTTGATTCGAAGCTTAAATGGTGGTGCATTGCATTTGCAGTGTAAAATGGAGTTCAACGAGCGCTTAAACGTTGAATTATCTCCAACGGGATGGAAATGACGGCTAGATTTCATCAAAATCGACGAAATCATCGCGATTTGCGAGCAATTTTGCTTGATTCGACGCTTAAACGGTAGTACATTGCATTTGCAGTGTAAAATGGAGTTCAACGAGCGCTTAAACGTTGAATTATCTCCAACGGGATGGAAATGACGGCTAGATTTCATCGAAATCGACGAAATCTTCGCGATTTTCGAGCTATTTTGCTTGTTTCGACGCTTAAACGGTAGTGCATTGCATTTGCAGTGTAAAATGGAGTTCAACGAGCACTTAAACGTTGAATTATCTCCAACGGGAAGGAAATGACAGTTAGTTTTCGTCAAAATCGACGAAATCTTCGCGATTTGCGAGCAATTTTGCTTGTTTCGACGCTTAAACGGTAGTACATTGCATTTGCAGTGTAAAATGGAGTTCAACGAGCGCTTAAACGTTGAATTATCTCCAACGGGATGGAAATGACGGCTAGATTTCATCAAAATCGACGAAATCATCGCGATTTGCGACCAGTTTCGCTTGTTTCGACGCTGAAACGGTAGTACATTGCATTTGCAGTGTAAAATGGAGTTCAACGAGCGCTTAAACGTTGAATTATCTCCAACGGGATGGAAATGACGGCTAGATTTCATCAAAATCGACGAAATCTTCGCGATTTGCGAGCAATCTTGCTTGTTTCGACGCTTAAACGGTAGTACATTGCATTTGCAGTGTAAAATGGAGTTCAACGAGCGCTTAAACGTTGAATTATCTCCAACGGGATGGAAATGACGGCTAGATTTCATCAAAATCGACGAAATCATCGCGATTTGCGACCAGTTTCGCTTGTTTCGACGCTGGAACGGTAGTACATTGCATTTGCAGTGTAAAATGGAGTTCAACGAGCGCTTAAACGTTGAATTATCTCCAACGGGATGGAAATGATGGCTAGATTTCATCAAAATCGACGAAATCTTCGCGATTTGCGAGCAATTTTGCTTGATTCGACGCTTAAATGGTGGAGCATTGCATTTGCAGTGTAAAATGGAGTTCAACGAGCGCTTAAACGTCTAAATAACTCCAACGGGAAGGAAATGACGGCTAGATTTCATCGAAATCGACGAAATCTTCGCGATTTTCGAGCTATTTTGCTTGTTTCGACGCTTAAACGGTAGTACATTGCATTTGCAGTGTAAAATGGAGTTCAACGAGCGCTTAAACGTTGAATTATCTCCAACGGGAAGGAAATGACGGCTAGATTTCATCAAAATCGACGAAATCTTCGCGATTTGTGAGCAATTTTGCTTGATTCGACGCTTAAATGGTGGAGCATTGCATTTGCAGTGTAAAATGGAGTTCAACGAGCGCTTAAACGTCTAAATAACTCCAACGGGAAGGAAATGACGGCTAGATTTCATCAAAATCGACGAAATCTTAGCGATTTGTGAGCAATTTTGCTTGTTTCGACGCTTAAACGGTAGTACATTGCATTTGCAGTGTAAAATGGAGTTCAACGAGCGCTTAAACGTTGAATTATCTCCAACGGGATGGAAATGACGGCTAGATTTCATCAAAATCGACGAAATCTTCGCGATTTGTGAGCAATTTTGCTTGATTCGACGCTTAAATGGTGGTGCATTGCATTTGCAGTGTAAAATGGAGTTCAACGAGCGCTTAAACGTCTAAATAACTCCAACGGGAAGGAAATGACGGCTAGATTTCATCGAAATCGACGAAATCTTCGCGATTTTCGAGCTATTTTGCTTGTTTCGACGCTTAAACGGTAGTGCATTGCATTTGCAGTGTAAAATGGAGTTCAACGAGCACTTAAACGTTGAATTATCTCCAACGGGAAGGAAATGACAGTTAGTTTTCGTCAAAATCGACGAAATCTTCGCGATTTGCGAGCTATTTTGCTTGTTTCGACGCTTAAACGGTAGTACATTGCATTTGCAGTGTAAAATGGAGTTCAACGAGCGCTTAAACGTTGAATTATCTCCAACGGGATGGAAATGACGGCTAGATTTCGTCAAAATCGACGAAATCTTCGCGATTTGTGAGCAATTTTGCTTGATTCGACGCTTATATGGTGGTGCATTGCATTTGCAGTGTAAAATGGAGTTCAACGAGCGCTTAAACGTTGAATTATCTCCAACGGGATGGAAATGACGGCTAGATTTCATCAAAATCGACGAAATCATCGCGATTTGCGACCAGTTTCGCTTGTTTCGACGCTGAAACGGTAGTGCATTACACTTGGCGTGTAAAATGGAGTGAAATGAGCGGTTAAACGTCTAAATAACTCCAACGGGAAGGAAATGACGGCAAGATTTCATCAAAATCGACGAAATCATCGCGATTTGCGACCAGTTTCGCTTGTTTCGACGCTGAAACGGTAGTACATTGCATTTGCAGTGTAAAATGGAGTTCAAGGAGCGCTTAAACGTTGAATTATCTCCAACGGGATGGAAATGACGGCTAGATTTCATCAAAATCGACGAAATCTTCGGGATTTGTGAGCAATTTTGCTTGATTCGACGCTTAAATGGTGGTGCATTGCATTTGCAGTGTAAAATGGAGTTCAACGAGCGCTTAAACGTCTAAATAACTCCAACGGGAAGGAAATGACGGCTAGATTTCATCAAAATCGACGAAATCATCGCGATTTGCGACCAGTTTCGCTTGTTTCGACGCTGAAACGGTAGTACATTGCATTTGCAGTGTAAAATGGAGTTCAACGAGCGCTTAAACGTTGAATTATCTCCAACGGGATGGAAATGACGGCTAGATTTCATCAAAATCGACGAAATCTTCGCGATTTGCGAGCAATCTTGCTTGTTTCGACGCTTAAACGGTAGTACATTGCATTTGCAGTGTAAAATGGAGTTCAACGAGCGCTTAAACGTTGAATTATCTCCAACGGGATGGAAATGACGGCTAGATTTCATCAAAATCGACGAAATCATCGCGATTTGCGACCAGTTTCGCTTGTTTCGACGCTGAAACGGTAGTGCATTACACTTGGCGTGTAAAATGGAGTGAAATGAGCGGTTAAACGCCTAAATAACTCCAACGGGAAGGAAATGACGGCTAGATTTCATCAAAATCGACGAAATCTTCGCGATTTGTGAGCAATTTTGCTTGATTCGACGCTTAAATGGTGGAGCATTGCATTTGCAGTGTAAAATGGAGTTCAACGAGCGCTTAAACGTCTAAATAACTCCAACGGGAAGTAAATGACGGCTAGATTTCATCAAAATCGACGAAATCTTCGCGATTTGTGAGCAATTTTGCTTGTTTCGACGCTTAAACGGTAGTACATTGCATTTGCAGTGTAAAATGGAGTTCAACGAGCACTTAAACGTTGAATTATCTCCAACGGGAAGGAAATGACAGTTAGTTTTCGTCAAAATCGACGAAATCTTCGCGATTTGCGAGCTATTTTGCTTGTTTCGACGCTTAAACGGTAGTACATTGCATTTGCAGTGTAAAATGGAGTTCAACGAGCGCTTAAACGTTGAATTATCTCCAACGGGATGGAAATGACGGCTAGATTTCATCAAAATCGACGAAATCATCGCGATTTGCGAGCAATTTTGCTTGATTCGACGCTTAAATGGTGGTGCATTGCATTTGCAGTGTAAAATGGAGTTCAACGAGCGCTTAAACGTTGAATTATCTCCAACGGGATGGAAATGACGGCTAGATTTCATCAAAATCGACGAAATCATCGCGATTTGCGACCAGTTTCGCTTGTTTCGACGCTGAAACGGTAGTGCATTACACTTGGCGTGTAAAATGGAGTGAAATGAGCGGTTAAACGTCTAAATAACTCCAACGGGAAGGAAATGACGGCTAGATTTCATCAAAATCGACGAAATCTTCGCGATTTGTGAGCAATTTTGCTTGATTCGACGCTTAAATGGTGGTGCATTGCATTTGCAGTGTAAAATGGAGTTCAACGAGCGCTTAAACGTCTAAATAACTCCAACGGGAAGGAAATGACGGCTAGATTTCATCAAAATCGACGAAATCTTCGCGATTTGTGAGCAATTTTGCTTGTTTCGACGCTTAAACGGTAGTACATTGCATTTGCAGTGTAAAATGGAGTTCAACGAGCGCTTAAACGTTGAATTATCTCCAACGGGATGGAAATGACGGCTAGATTTCATCAAAATCGACGAAATCTTCGCGATTTGTGAGCAATTTTGCTTGATTCGACGCTTAAATGGTGGTGCATTGCATTTGCAGTGTAAAATGGAGTTCAACGAGCGCTTAAACGTCTAAATAACTCCAACGGGAAGGAAATGACGGCTAGATTTCATCGAAATCGACGAAATCTTCGCGATTTTCGAGCTATTTTGCTTGTTTCGACGCTTAAACGGTAGTACATTGCATTTGCAGTGTAAAATGGAGTTCAACGAGCACTTAAACGTTGAATTATCTCCAACGGGAAGGAAATGACGGCTAGATTTCATCGAAATCGACGAAATCTTCGCGATTTGCGAGCTATTTTGCTTGTTTCGACGCTTAAACGGTAGTACATTGCATTTGCAGTGTAAAATGGAGTTCAACGAGCACTTAAACGTTGAATTATCTCCAACGGGAAGGAAATGACAGTTAGTTTTCGTCAAAATCGACGAAATCTTCGCGATTTGCGAGCTATTTTGCTTGTTTCGACGCTTAAACGGTAGTACATTGCATTTGCAGTGTAAAATGGAGTTCAACGAGCGCTTAAACGTTGAATTATCTCCAACGGGATGGAAATGACGGCTAGATTTCATCAAAATCGTCGAAATCTTCGCGATTTGTGAGCAATTTTGCTTGATTCGACGCTTAAATGGTGGTGCATTGCATTTGCAGTGTAAAATGGAGTTCAACGAGCGCTTAAACGTCTAAATAACTCCAACGGGAAGGAAATGACGGCTAGATTTCATCGAAATCGACGAAATCTTCGCGATTTTCGAGCTATTTTGCTTGTTTCGACGCTTAAACGGTAGTACATTGCATTTGCAGTGTAAAATGGAGTTCAACGAGCGCTTAAACGTTGAATTATCTCCAACGGGAAGGAAATGACGGCTAGATTTCATCAAAATCGACGAAATCTTCGCGATTTGCGAGCAATTTTGCTTGTTTCGACGCTTAAACGGTAGTACATTGCATTTGCAGTGTAAAATGGAGTTCAACGAGCGCTTAAACGTTGAATTATCTCCAACGGGATGGAAATGATGGCTAGATTTCATCAAAATCGACGAAATCTTCGCGATTTGTGAGCAATTTTGCTTGATTCGACGCTTAAATGGTGGTGCATTGCATTTGCAGTGTAAAATGGAGTTCAACGAGCACTCAAACGTTGAATTATCTCCAACGGGAAGGAAATGACGGCTAGATTTCATCAAAATCGACGAAATCATCGCGATTTGCGAGCAATTTTGCTTGATTCGACGCTTAAATGGTGGTGCATTGCATTTGCAGTGTAAAATGGAGTTCAACGAGCGCTTAAACGTTGAATTATCTCCAACGGGATGGAAATGACGGCTAGTTTTCGTCAAAATCGACGAAATCTTCGCGATTTGCGAGCTATTTTGCTTGTTTCGACGCTTAAACGGTAGTACATTGCATTTGCAGTGTAAAATGGAGTTCAACGAGCGCTTAAACGTTGAATTATCTCCAACGGGATGGAAATGACGGCTAGATTTCATCAAAATCGACGAAATCTCGCGATTTGCGAGCAATTTTGCTTGTTTCGACGCTTAAACGGTAGTGCATTGCATTTGCAGTGTAAAATGGAGTTCAACGAGCACTTAGACGTTGAATTATCTCCAACGGGAAGGAAATGACAGTTAGTTTTCGTCAAAATCGACGAAATCTTCGCGATTTGCGAGCTATTTTGCTTGTTTCGACGCTTAAACGGAAGTACATTGCATTTGCAGTGTAAAATGGAGTTCAACGAGCGCTTAAACGTTGAATTATCTCCAACGGGATGGAAATGACGGCTAGATTTCATCAAAATCGACGAAATCTTCGCGATATGCGACCAGTTTCGCTTGTTTCGACGCTGAAACGGTAGTGCATTACACTTGGCGTGTAAAATGGAGTGAAATGAGCGGTTAAACGTTTAAATAACTCCAACGGGAAGGAAATGACGGCTAGATTTCATCAAAATCGACGAAATCTTCGCGATTTGTGAGCAATTTTGCTTGATTCGACGCTTAAATGGTGGAGCATTGCATTTGCAGTGTAAAATGGAGTTCAACGAGCGCTTAAACGTCTAAATAACTCCAACGGGAAGGAAATAACGGCTAGATTTCATCAAAATCGACGAAATCTTCGCGATTTGTGAGCAATTTTGCTTGTTTCGACGCTTAAACGGTAGTACATTGCATTTGCAGTGTAAAATGGAGTTCAACGAGCGCTTAAACGTTGAATTATCTCCAACGGGATGGAAATGACGGCTAGATTTCATCAAAATCGACGAAATCATCGCGATTTGCGAGCAATTTTGCTTGATTCGACGCTTAAATGGTGGTGCATTGCATTTGCAGTGTAAAATGGAGTTCAACGAGCGCTTAAACGTTGAATTATCTCCAACGGGATGGAAATGACGGCTAGATTTCATCAAAATCGACGAAATCATCGCGATTTGCGACCAGTTTCGCTTGTTTCGACGCTGAAACGGTAGTGCATTACACTTGGCGTGTAAAATGGAGTGAAATGAGCGGTTAAACGTCTAAATAACTCCAACGGGAAGGAAATGACGGCTAGATTTCATCGAAATCGACGAAATCTTCGCGATTTGTGAGCTATTTTGCTTGTTTCGACGCTTAAACGGTAGTACATTACATTTGCAGTGTAAAATGGAGTTCAACGAGCACTTAAACGTTGAATTATCTCCAACGGGAAGGAAATGACGGCTAGATTTCATCAAAATCGACGAAATCATCGCGATTTGCGAGCAATTTTGCTTGATTCGACGCTTAAATGGTGGTGCATTGCATTTGCAGTGTAAAATGGAGTTCAACGAGCGCTTAAACGTTGAATTATCTCCAACGGGATGGAAATGACGGCTAGATTTCATCAAAATCGACGAAATCATCGCGATTTGCGACCAGTTTCGCTTGTTTCGACGCTGAAACGGTAGTGCATTACACTTGGCGTGTAAAATGGAGTGAAATGAGCGGTTAAACGTCTAAATAACTCCAACGGGAAGGAAATGACGGCTAGATTTCATCGAAATCGACGAAATCTTCGCGATTTGTGAGCTATTTTGCTTGTTTCGACGCTTAAACGGTAGTACATTACATTTGCAGTGTAAAATGGAGTTCAACGAGCACTTAAACGTTGAATTATCTCCAACGGGAAGGAAATGACGGCTAGATTTCATCAAAATCGACGAAATCATCGCGATTTGCGAGCAATTTTGCTTGATTCGACGCTTAAATGGTGGTGCATTGCATTTGCAGTGTAAAATGGAGTTCAACGAGCGCTTAAACGTTGAATTATCTCCAACGGGATGGAAATGACGGCTAGATTTCATCAAAATCGACGAAATCATCGCGATTTGCGACCAGTTTCGCTTGTTTCGACGCTGAAACGGTAGTGCATTACACTTGGCGTGTAAAATGGAGTGAAATGAGCGGTTAAACGTCTAAATAACTCCAACGGGAAGGAAATGACGGCTAGATTTCATCGAAATCGACGAAATCTTCGCGATTTGCGAGCAATTTTGCTTGTTTCGACGCTTAAACGGTAGTACATTGCATTTGCAGTGTAAAATGGAGTTCAACGAGCGCTTAAACGTTGAATTATCTCCAACGGGATGGAAATGACGGCTAGATTTCATCAAAATCGACGAAATCATCGCGATTTGCGACCAGTTTCGCTTGTTTCGACGCTGAAACGGTAGTACATTGCATTTGCAGTGTAAAATGGAGTTCAACGAGCGCTTAAACGTTGAATTATCTCCAACGGGATGGAAATGACGGCTAGATTTCATCAAAATCGACGAAATCTTCGGGATTTGTGAGCAATTTTGCTTGATTCGACGCTTAAATGGTGGTGCATTGCATTTGCAGTGTAAAATGGAGTTCAACGAGCGCTTAAACGTCTAAATAACTCCAACGGGAAGGAAATGACGGCTAGATTTCATCAAAATCGACGAAATCATCGCGATTTGCGACCAGTTTCGCTTGTTTCGACGCTGAAATGGTAGTACATTGCATTTGCAGTGTAAAATGGAGTTCAACGAGCGCTTAAACGTTGAATTATCTCCAACGGGATGGAAATGACGGCTAGATTTCATCAAAATCGACGAAATCTTCGCGATTTGCGAGCAATCTTGCTTGTTTCGACGCTTAAACGGTAGTACATTGCATTTGCAGTGTAAAATGGAGTTCAACGAGCGCTTAAACGTTGAATTATCTCCAACGGGATGGAAATGACGGCTAGATTTCATCAAAATCGACGAAATCATCGCGATTTGCGACCAGTTTCGCTTGTTTCGACGCTGAAACGGTAGTACATTGCATTTGCAGTGTAAAATGGAGTTCAACGAGCGCTTAAACGTTGAATTATCTCCAACGGGATGGAAATGACGGCTAGATTTCATCAAAATCGACGAAATCATCGCGATTTGCGACCAGTTTCGCTTGTTTCGACGCTGAAACGGTAGTGCATTACACTTGGCGTGTAAAATGGAGTGAAATGAGCGGTTAAACGCCTAAATAACTCCAACGGGAAGGAAATGACGGCTAGATTTCATCAAAATCGACGAAATCTTCGCGATTTGTGAGCAATTTTGCTTGATTCGACGCTTAAATGGTGGAGCATTGCATTTGCAGTGTAAAATGGAGTTCAACGAGCGCTTAAACGTCTAAATAACTCCAACGGGAAGGAAATGACGGCTAGATTTCATCAAAATCGACGAAATCTTCGCGATTTTTGAGCAATTTTGCTTGTTTCGACGCTTAAACGGTAGTACATTGCATTTGCAGTGTAAAATGGAGTTCAACGAGCCCTTAAACGTTGAATTATCTCCAACGGGAAGGAAATGACAGTTAGTTTTCGTCAAAATCGACGAAATCTTCGCGATTTGCGAGCTATTTTGCTTGTTTCGACGCTTAAACGGTAGTACATTGCATTTGCAGTGTAAAATGGAGTTCAACGAGCGCTTAAACGTTGAATTATCTCCAACGGGATGGAAATGACGGCTAGATTTCATCAAAATCGACGAAATCATCGCGATTTGCGAGCAATTTTGCTTGATTCGACGCTTAAATGGTGGTGCATTGCATTTGCAGTGTAAAATGGAGTTCAACGAGCGCTTAAACGTTGAATTATCTCCAACGGGATGGAAATGACGGCTAGATTTCATCAAAATCGACGAAACCATCGCGATTTGCGACCAGTTTCGCTTGTTTCGACGCTGAAACGGTAGTGCATTACACTTGGCGTGTAAAATGGAGTGAAATGAGCGGTTAAACGTCTAAATAACTCCAACGGGAAGGAAATGACGGCTAGATTTCATCAAAATCGACGAAATCATCGCGATTTGCGAGCAATTTTGCTTGATTCGAAGCTTAAATGGTGGTGCATTGCATTTGCAGTGTAAAATGGAGTTCAACGAGCGCTTAAACGTTGAATTATCTCCAACGGGATGGAAATGACGGCTAGATTTCATCAAAATCGACGAAATCATCGCGATTTGCGAGCAATTTTGCTTGATTCGACGCTTAAACGGTAGTACATTGCATTTGCAGTGTAAAATGGAGTTCAACGAGCGCTTAAACGTTGAATTATCTCCAACGGGATGGAAATGACGGCTAGATTTCATCGAAATCGACGAAATCTTCGCGATTTTCGAGCTATTTTGCTTGTTTCGACGCTTAAACGGTAGTGCATTGCATTTGCAGTGTAAAATGGAGTTCAACGAGCACTTAAACGTTGAATTATCTCCAACGGGAAGGAAATGACAGTTAGTTTTCGTCAAAATCGACGAAATCTTCGCGATTTGCGAGCAATTTTGCTTGTTTCGACGCTTAAACGGTAGTACATTGCATTTGCAGTGTAAAATGGAGTTCAACGAGCGCTTAAACGTTGAATTATCTCCAACGGGATGGAAATGACGGCTAGATTTCATCAAAATCGACGAAATCATCGCGATTTGCGACCAGTTTCGCTTGTTTCGACGCTGAAACGGTAGTACATTGCATTTGCAGTGTAAAATGGAGTTCAACGAGCGCTTAAACGTTGAATTATCTCCAACGGGATGGAAATGACGGCTAGATTTCATCAAAATCGACGAAATCTTCGCGATTTGCGAGCAATCTTGCTTGTTTCGACGCTTAAACGGTAGTACATTGCATTTGCAGTGTAAAATGGAGTTCAACGAGCGCTTAAACGTTGAATTATCTCCAACGGGATGGAAATGACGGCTAGATTTCATCAAAATCGACGAAATCATCGCGATTTGCGACCAGTTTCGCTTGTTTCGACGCTGGAACGGTAGTACATTGCATTTGCAGTGTAAAATGGAGTTCAACGAGCGCTTAAACGTTGAATTATCTCCAACGGGATGGAAATGATGGCTAGATTTCATCAAAATCGACGAAATCTTCGCGATTTGCGAGCAATTTTGCTTGATTCGACGCTTAAATGGTGGAGCATTGCATTTGCAGTGTAAAATGGAGTTCAACGAGCGCTTAAACGTCTAAATAACTCCAACGGGAAGGAAATGACGGCTAGATTTCATCGAAATCGACGAAATCTTCGCGATTTTCGAGCTATTTTGCTTGTTTCGACGCTTAAACGGTAGTACATTGCATTTGCAGTGTAAAATGGAGTTCAACGAGCGCTTAAACGTTGAATTATCTCCAACGGGAAGGAAATGACGGCTAGATTTCATCAAAATCGACGAAATCTTCGCGATTTGCGAGCAATTTTGCTTGTTTCGACGCTTAAACGGTAGTACATTGCATTTGCAGTGTAAAATGGAGTTCAACGAGCGCTTAAACGTTGAATTATCTCCAACGGGATGGAAATGATGGCTAGATTTCATCAAAATCGACGAAATCTTCGCGATTTGTGAGCAATTTTGCTTGATTCGACGCTTAAATGGTGGTGCATTGCATTTGCAGTGTAAAATGGAGTTCAACGAGCACTTAAACGTTGAATTATCTCCAACGGGAAGGAAATGACGGCTAGATTTCATCAAAATCGACGAAATCATCGCGATTTGCGAGCAATTTTGCTTGATTCGACGCTTAAATGGTGGTGCATTGCAATTGCAGTGTAAAATGGAGTTCAACGAGCGCTTAAACGTTGAATTATCTCCAACGGGATGGAAATGACGGCTAGATTTCATCAAAATCGACGAAATCTTCGCGATTTGCGAGCAATTTTGCTGGTTTCGACGCTTAAACGGTAGTGCATTGCATTTGCAGTGTAAAATGGAGTTCAACGAGCACTTAAACGTTGAATTATCTCCAACGGGAAGGAAATGACAGTTAGTTTTCGTCAAAATCGACGAAATCTTCGCGATTTGCGAGCTATTTTGCTTGTTTCGACGCTTAAACGGAAGTACATTGCATTTGCAGTGTAAAATGGAGTTCAACGAGCGCTTAAACGTTGAATTATCTCCAACGGGATGGAAATGACGGCTAGATTTCATCAAAATCGACGAAATCTTCGCGATTTGCGACCAGTTTCGCTTGTTTCGACGCTGAAACGGTAGTGCATTACACTTGGCGTGTAAAATGGAGTGAAATGAGCGGTTAAACGTTTAAATAACTCCAACGGGAAGGAAATGACGGCTAGATTTCATCAAAATCGACGAAATCTTCGCGATTTGTGAGCAATTTTGCTTGATTCGACGCTTAAATGGTGGAGCATTGCATTTGCAGTGTAAAATGGAGTTCAACGAGCGCTTAAACGTCTAAATAACTCCAACGGGAAGGAAATAACGGCTAGATTTCATCAAAATCGACGAAATCTTCGCGATTTGTGAGCAATTTTGCTTGTTTCGACGCTTAAACGGTAGTACATTGCATTTGCAGTGTAAAATGGAGTTCAACGAGCGCTTAAACGTTGAATTATCTCCAACGGGATGGAAATGACGGCTAGATTTCATCAAAATCGACGAAATCATCGCGATTTGCGAGCAATTTTGCTTGATTCGACGCTTAAATGGTGGTGCATTGCATTTGCAGTGTAAAATGGAGTTCAACGAGCGCTTAAACGTTGAATTATCTCCAACGGGATGGAAATGACGGCTAGATTTCATCAAAATCGACGAAATCATCGCGATTTGCGACGAGTTTCGCTTGTTTCGACGCTGAAACGGTAGTGCATTACACTTGGCGTGTAAAATGGAGTGAAATGAGCGGTTAAACGTCTAAATAACTCCAACGGGAAGGAAATGACGGCTAGATTTCATCGAAATCGACGAAATCTTCGCGATTTGTGAGCTATTTTGCTTGTTTCGACGCTTAAACGGTAGTACATTACATTTGCAGTGTAAAATGGAGTTCAACGAGCACTTAAACGTTGAATTATCTCCAACGGGATGGAAATGACGGCTAGATTTCATCAAAATCGACGAAATCTTCGCGATTTGCGAGCAATTTTGCTTGTTTCGACGCTTAAACGGTAGTGCATTGCATTTGCAGTGTAAAATGGAGTTCAACGAGCACTTAAACGTTGAATTATCTCCAACGGGAAGGAAATGACAGTTAGTTTTCGTCAAAATCGACGAAATCTTCGCGATTTGCGAGCTATTTTGCTTGTTTCGACGCTTAAACGGAAGTACATTGCATTTGCAGTGTAAAATGGAGTTCAACGAGCGCTTAAACGTTGAATTATCTCCAACGGGATGGAAATGACGGCTAGATTTCATCAAAATCGACGAAATCTTCGCGATATGCGACCAGTTTCGCTTGTTTCGACGCTGAAACGGTAGTGCATTGCAATTGCAGTGTAAAATGGAGTTCAACGAGCGCTTAAACGTTGAATTATCTCCAACGGGATGGAAATGACGGCTAGATTTCATCAAAATCGACGAAATCTTCGCGATTTGCGAGCAATTTTGCTGGTTTCGACGCTTAAACGGTAGTGCATTGCATTTGCAGTGTAAAATGGAGTTCAACGAGCACTTAAACGTTGAATTATCTCCAACGGGAAGGAAATGACAGTTAGTTTTCGTCAAAATCGACGAAATCTTCGCGATTTGCGAGCTATTTTGCTTGTTTCGACGCTTAAACGGAAGTACATTGCATTTGCAGTGTAAAATGGAGTTCAACGAGCGCTTAAACGTTGAATTATCTCCAACGGGATGGAAATGACGGCTAGATTTCATCAAAATCGACGAAATCTTCGCGATTTGCGACCAGTTTCGCTTGTTTCGACGCTGAAACGGTAGTGCATTACACTTGGCGTGTAAAATGGAGTGAAAGGAGCGGTTAAACGTTTAAATAACTCCAACGGGAAGGAAATGACGGCTAGATTTCATCAAAATCGACGAAATCTTCGCGATTTGTGAGCAATTTTGCTTGATTCGACGCTTAAATGGTGGAGCATTGCATTTGCAGTGTAAAATGGAGTTCAACGAGCGCTTAAACGTCTAAATAACTCCAACGGGAAGGAAATAACGGCTAGATTTCATCAAAATCGACGAAATCTTCGCGATTTGTGAGCAATTTTGCTTGTTTCGACGCTTAAACGGTAGTACATTGCATTTGCAGTGTAAAATGGAGTTCAACGAGCGCTTAAACGTTGAATTATCTCCAACGGGATGGAAATGACGGCTAGATTTCATCAAAATCGACGAAATCATCGCGATTTGCGAGCAATTTTGCTTGATTCGACGCTTAAATGGTGGTGCATTGCATTTGCAGTGTAAAATGGAGTTCAACGAGCGCTTAAACGTTGAATTATCTCCAACGGGATGGATATGACGGCTAGATTTCATCAAAATCGACGAAATCATCGCGATTTGCGACCAGTTTCGCTTGTTTCGACGCTGAAACGGTAGTGCATTACACTTGGCGTGTAAAATGGAGTGAAATGAGCGGTTAAACGTCTAAATAACTCCAACGGGAAGGAAATGACGGCTAGATTTCATCAAAATCGACGAAATCTTCGCGATTTGTGAGCAATTTTGCTTGTTTCGACGCTTAAACGGTAGTACATTGCATTTGCAGTGTAAAATGGAGTTCAACGAGCACTTAAACGTTGAATTATCTCCAACGGGAAGGAAATGACAGTTAGTTTTCGTCAAAATCGACGAAATCTTCGCGATTTGCGAGCTATTTTGCTTGTTTCGACGCTTAAACGGTAGTACATTGCATTTGCAGTGTAAAATGGAGTTCAACGAGCGCTTAAACGTTGAATTATCTCCAACGGGATGGAAATGACGGCTAGATTTCATCAAAATCGACGAAATCTTCGCGATTTGCGAGCAATTTTGCTTGTTTCGACGCTTAAACGGTAGTGCATTGCATTTGCAGTGTAAAATGGAGTTCAACGAGCACTTAAACGTTGAATTATCTCCAACGGGAAGGAAATGACAGTTAGTTTTCGTCAAAATCGACGAAATCTTCGCGATTTGCGAGCTATTTTGCTTGTTTCGACGCTTAAACGGAAGTACATTGCATTTGCAGTGTAAAATGGAGTTCAACGAGCGCTTAAACGTTGAATTATCTCCAACGGGATGGAAATGACGGCTAGATTTCATCAAAATCGACGAAATCTTCGCGATATGCGACCAGTTTCGCTTGTTTCGACGCTGAAACGGTAGTGCATTACACTTGGCGTGTAAAATGGAGTGAAATGAGCGGTTAAACGTTTAAATAACTCCAACGGGAAGGAAATGACGGCTAGATTTCATCAAAATCGACGAAATCTTCGCGATTTGTGAGCAATTTTGCTTGATTCGACGCTTAAATGGTGGAGCATTGCATTTGCAGTGTAAAATGGAGTTCAACGAGCGCTTAAACGTCTAAATAACTCCAACGGGAAGGAAATAACGGCTAGATTTCATCAAAATCGACGAAATCTTCGCGATTTGTGAGCAATTTTGCTTGTTTCGACGCTTAAACGGTAGTACATTGCATTTGCAGTGTAAAATGGAGTTCAACGAGCGCTTAAACGTTGAATTATCTCCAACGGGATGGAAATGACGGCTAGATTTCATCAAAATCGACGAAATCATCGCGATTTGCGAGCAATTTTGCTTGATTCGACGCTTAAATGGTGGTGCATTGCATTTGCAGTGTAAAATGGAGTTCAACGAGCGCTTAAACGTTGAATTATCTCCAACGGGATGGAAATGACGGCTAGATTTCATCAAAATCGACGAAATCATCGCGATTTGCGACCAGTTTCGCTTGTTTCGACGCTGAAACGGTAGTGCATTACACTTGGCGTGTAAAATGGAGTGAAATGAGCGGTTAAACGTCTAAATAACTCCAACGGGAAGGAAATGACGGCTAGATTTCATCGAAATCGACGAAATCTTCGCGATTTGTGAGCTATTTTGCTTGTTTCGACGCTTAAACGGTAGTACATTACATTTGCAGTGTAAAATGGAGTTCAACGAGCACTTAAACGTTGAATTATCTCCAACGGGAAGGAAATGACGGCTAGATTTCATCAAAATCGACGAAATCATCGCGATTTGCGAGCAATTTTGCTTGATTCGACGCTTAAACGGTAGTACATTGCATTTGCAGTGTAAAATGGAGTTCAACGAGCGCTTAAACGTTGAATTATCTCCAACGGGATGGAAATGACGGCTAGATTTCATCGAAATCGACGAAATCTTCGCGATTTTCGAGCTATTTTGCTTGTTTCGACGCTTAAACGGTAGTGCATTGCATTTGCAGTGTAAAATGGAGTTCAACGAGCACTTAAACGTTGAATTATCTCCAACGGGAAGGAAATGACAGTTAGTTTTCGTCAAAATCGACGAAATCTTCGCGATTTGCGAGCAATTTTGCTTGTTTCGACGCTTAAACGGTAGTACATTGCATTTGCAGTGTAAAATGGAGTTCAACGAGCGCTTAAACGTTGAATTATCTCCAACGGGATGGAAATGACGGCTAGATTTCATCAAAATCGACGAAATCATCGCGATTTGCGAGCAATTTTGCTTGATTCGACGCTTAAATGGTGGTGCATTGCATTTGCAGTGTAAAATGGAGTTCAACGAGCGCTTAAACGTTGAATTATCTCCAACGGGATGGAAATGACGGCTAGATTTCATCAAAATCGACGAAATCATCGCGATTTGCGACCAGTTTCGCTTGTTTCGACGCTGAAACGGTAGTGCATTACACTTGGCGTGTAAAATGGAGTGAAATGAGCGGTTAAACGTCTAAATAACTCCAACGGGAAGGAAATGACGGCTAGATTTCATCAAAATCGACGAAATCTTCGCGATTTGCGACCAGTTTCGCTTGTTTCGACGCTGAAACGGTAGTGCATTACACTTGGCGTGTAAAATGGAGTGAAATGAGCGGTTAAACGCCTAAATAACTCCAACGGGAAGGAAATGACGGCTAGATTTCATCAAAATCGACGAAATCTTCGCGATTTGTGAGCAATTTTGCTTGATTCGACGCTTAAATGGTGGAGCATTGCATTTGCAGTGTAAAATGGAGTTCAACGAGCGCTTAAACGTCTAAATAACTCCAACGGGAAGGAAATGACGGCTAGATTTCATCAAAATCGACGAAATCTTCGCGATTTGTGAGCAATTTTGCTTGTTTCGACGCTTAAACGGTAGTACATTGCATTTGCAGTGTAAAATGGAGTTCAACGAGCCCTTAAACGTTGAATTATCTCCAACGGGAAGGAAATGACAGTTAGTTTTCGTCAAAATCGACGAAATCTTCGCGATTTGCGAGCTATTTTGCTTGTTTCGACGCTTAAACGGTAGTACATTGCATTTGCAGTGTAAAATGGAGTTCAACGAGCGCTTAAACGTTGAATTATCTCCAACGGGATGGAAATGACGGCTAGATTTCATCAAAATCGACGAAATCATCGCGATTTGCGAGCAATTTTGCTTGATTCGACGCTTAAATGGTGGTGCATTGCATTTGCAGTGTAAAATGGAGTTCAACGAGCGCTTAAACGTTGAATTATCTCCAACGGGATGGAAATGACGGCTAGATTTCATCAAAATCGACGAAATCATCGCGATTTGCGACCAGTTTCGCTTGTTTCGACGCTGAAACGGTAGTGCATTACACTTGGCGTGTAAAATGGAGTGAAATGAGCGGTTAAACGTCTAAATAACTCCAACGGGAAGGAAATGACGGCTAGATTTCATCAAAATCGACGAAATCTTCGCGATTTGTGAGCAATTTTGCTTGATTCGACGCTTAAATGGTGGTGCATTGCATTTGCAGTGTAAAATGGAGTTCAACGAGCGCTTAAACGTCTAAATAACTCCAACGGGAAGGAAATGACGGCTAGATTTCATCAAAATCGACGAAATCTTCGCGATTTGTGAGCAATTTTGCTTGTTTCGACGCTTAAACGGTAGTACATTGCATTTGCAGTGTAAAATGGAGTTCAACGAGCGCTTAAACGTTGAATTATCTCCAACGGGATGGAAATGACGGCTAGATTTCATCAAAATCGACGAAATCTTCGCGATTTGTGAGCAATTTTGCTTGATTCGACGCTTAAATGGTGGTGCATTGCATTTGCAGTGTAAAATGGAGTTCAACGAGCGCTTAAACGTTGAATTATCTCCAACGGGAAGGAAATGACAGTTAGTTTTCGTCAAAATCGACGAAATCTTCGCGATTTGCGAGCTATTTTGCTTGTTTCGACGCTTAAACGGTAGTACATTGCATTTGCAGTGTAAAATGGAGTTCAACGAGCGCTTAAACGTTGAATTATCTCCAACGGGATGGAAATGACGGCTAGATTTCATCAAAATCGACGAAATCTTCGCGATTTGTGAGCAATTTTGCTTGATTCGACGCTTAAATGGTGGAGCATTGCATTTGCAGTGTAAAATGGAGTTCAACGAGCGCTTAAACGTCTAAATAACTCCAACGGGAAGGAAATGACGGCTAGATTTCATCGAAATCGACGAAATCTTCGCGATTTTCGAGCTATTTTGCTTGTTTCGACGCTTAAACGGTAGTACATTGCATTTGCAGTGTAAAATGGAGTTCAACGAGCGCTTAAACGTTGAATTATCTCCAACGGGAAGGAAATGACGGCTAGATTTCATCAAAATCGACGAAATCTTCGCGATTTGTGAGCAATTTTGCTTGTTTCGACGCTTAAACGGTAGTACATTGCATTTGCAGTGTAAAATGGAGTTCAACGAGCGCTTAAACGTTGAATTATCTCCAACGGGATGGAAATGATGGCTAGATTTCATCAAAATCGACGAAATCTTCGCGATTTGTGAGCAATTTTGCTTGATTCGACGCTTAAATGGTGGTGCATTGCATTTGCAGTGTAAAATGGAGTTCAACGAGCACTTAAACGTTGAATTATCTCCAACGGGAAGGAAATGACGGCTAGATTTCATCAAAATCGACGAAATCATCGCGATTTGCGAGCAATTTTGCTTGATTCGACGCTTAAATGGTGGTGCATTGCATTTGCAGTGTAAAATGGAGTTCAACGAGCCCTTAAACGTTGAATTATCTCCAACGGGAAGGAAATGACAGTTAGTTTTCGTCAAAATCGACGAAATCTTCGCGATTTGCGAGCTATTTTGCTTGTTTCGACGCTTAAACGGTAGTACATTGCATTTGCAGTGTAAAATGGAGTTCAACGAGCGCTTAAACGTTGAATTATCTCCAACGGGATGGAAATGACGGCTAGATTTCATCAAAATCGACGAAATCATCGCGATTTGCGAGCAATTTTGCTTGATTCGACGCTTAAATGGTGGTGCATTGCATTTGCAGTGTAAAATGGAGTTCAACGAGCGCTTAAACGTCTAAATAACTCCAACGGGAAGGAAATGACGGCTAGATTTCATCAAAATCGACGAAATCTTCGCGATTTGTGAGCAATTTTGCTTGTTTCGACGCTTCAACGGTAGTACATTGCATTTGCAGTGTAAAATGGAGTTCAACGAGCGCTTAAACGTTGAATTATCTCCAACGGGATGGAAATGACGGCTAGATTTCATCAAAATCGACGAAATCTTCGCGATTTGTGAGCAATTTTGCTTGATTCGACGCTTAAATGGTGGTGCATTGCATTTGCAGTGTAAAATGGAGTTCAACGAGCGCTTAAACGTCTAAATAACTCCAACGGGAAGGAAATGACGGCTAGATTTCATCGAAATCGACGAAATCTTCGCGATTTTCGAGCTATTTTGCTTGTTTCGACGCTTAAACGGTAGTACATTGCATTTGCAGTGTAAAATGGAGTTCAACGAGCACTTAAACGTTGAATTATCTCCAACGGGAAGGAAATGACGGCTAGATTTCATCGAAATCGACGAAATCTTCGCGATTTGCGAGCTATTTTGCTTGTTTCGACGCTTAAACGGTAGTACATTGCATTTGCAGTGTAAAATGGAGTTCAACGAGCACTTAAACGTTGAATTATCTCCAACGGGAAGGAAATGACAGTTAGTTTTCGTCAAAATCGACGAAATCTTCGCGATTTGCGAGCTATTTTGCTTGTTTCGACGCTTAAACGGTAGTACATTGCATTTGCAGTGTAAAATGGAGTTCAACGAGCGCTTAAACGTTGAATTATCTCCAACGGGATGGAAATGACGGCTAGATTTCATCAAAATCGACGAAATCTTCGCGATTTGTGAGCAATTTTGCTTGATTCGACGCTTAAATGGTGGAGCATTGCATTTGCAGTGTAAAATGGAGTTCAACGAGCGCTTAAACGTCTAAATAACTCCAACGGGAAGGAAATGACGGCTAGATTTCATCGAAATCGACGAAATCTTCGCGATTTTCGAGCTATTTTGCTTGTTTCGACGCTTAAACGGTAGTACATTGCATTTGCAGTGTAAAATGGAGTTCAACGAGCGCTTAAACGTTGAATTATCTCCAACGGGAAGGAAATGACGGCTAGATTTCATCAAAATCGACGAAATCTTCGCGATTTGTGAGCAATTTTGCTTGTTTCGACGCTTAAACGGTAGTACATTGCATTTGCAGTGTAAAATGGAGTTCAACGAGCGCTTAAACGTTGAATTATCTCCAACGGGATGGAAATGATGGCTAGATTTCATCAAAATCGACGAAATCTTCGCGATTTGTGAGCAATTTTGCTTGATTCGACGCTTAAATGGTGGTGCATTGCATTTGCAGTGTAAAATGGAGTTCAACGAGCACTTAAACGTTGAATTATCTCCAACGGGAAGGAAATGACGGCTAGATTTCATCAAAATCGACGAAATCATCGCGATTTGCGAGCAATTTTGCTTGATTCGACGCTTAAATGGTGGTGCATTGCATTTGCAGTGTAAAATGGAGTTCAACGAGCGCTTAAACGTTGAATTATCTCCAACGGGATGGAAATGACGGCTAGATTTCATCAAAATCGACGAAATCTTCGCGATTTGCGAGCAATTTTGCTTGTTTCGACGCTTAAACGGTAGTGCATTGCATTTGCAGTGTAAAATGGAGTTCAACGAGCACTTAAACGTTGAATTATCTCCAACGGGAAGGAAATGACAGTTAGTTTTCGTCAAAATCGACGAAATCTTCGCGATTTGCGAGCTATTTTGCTTGTTTCGACGCTTAAACGGAAGTACATTGCATTTGCAGTGTAAAATGGAGTTCAACGAGCGCTTAAACGTTGAATTATCTCCAACGGGATGGAAATGACGGCTAGATTTCATCAAAATCGACGAAATCTTCGCGATTTGCGACCAGTTTCGCTTGTTTCGACGCTGAAACGGTAGTGCATTACACTTGGCGTGTAAAATGGAGTGAAATGAGCGGTTAAACGTTTAAATAACTCCAACGGGAAGGAAATGACGGCTAGATTTCATCAAAATCGACGAAATCTTTGCGATTTGTGAGCAATTTTGCTTGATTCGACGCTTAAATGGTGGAGCATTGCATTTGCAGTGTAAAATGGAGTTCAACGAGCGCTTAAACGTCTAAATAACACCAACGGGAAGGAAATAACGGCTAGATTTCATCAAAATCGACGAAATCTTCGCGATTTGTGAGCAATTTTGCTTGTTTCGACGCTTAAACGGTAGTACATTGCATTTGCAGTGTAAAATGGAGTTCAACGAGCGCTTAAACGTTGAATTATCTCCAACGGGATGGAAATGACGGCTAGATTTCATCAAAATCGACGAAATCATCGCGATTTGCGAGCAATTTTGCTTGATTCGACGCTTAAATGGTGGTGCATTGCATTTGCAGTGTAAAATGGAGTTCAACGAGCGATTAAACGTTGAATTATCTCCAACGGGATGGATATGACGGCTAGATTTCATCAAAATCGACGAAATCATCGCGATTTGCGACCAGTTTCGCTTGTTTCGACGCTGAAACGGTAGTGCATTACACTTGGCGTGTAAAATGGAGTGAAATGAGCGGTTAAACGTCTAAATAACTCCAACGGGAAGGAAATGACGGCTAGATTTCATCAAAATCGACGAAATCTTCGCGATTTGTGAGCAATTTTGCTTGTTTCGACGCTTAAACGGTAGTACATTGCATTTGCAGTGTAAAAAGGAGTTCAACGAGCACTTAAACGATGAATTATCTCCAACGGGAAGGAAATGACAGTTAGTTTTCGTCAAAATCGACGAAATCTTCGCGATTTGCGAGCTATTTTGCTTGTTTCGACGCTTAAACGGTAGTACATTGCATTTGCAGTGTAAAATGGAGTTCAACGAGCACTTAAACGTTGAATTATCTCCAACGGGAAGGAAATGACGGCTAGATTTCATCGAAATCGACGAAATCTTCGCGATTTGCGAGCTATTTTGCTTGTTTCGACGCTTAAACGGTAGTACATTGCATTTGCAGTGTAAAATGGAGTTCAACGAGCACTTAAACGTTGAATTATCTCCAACGGGAAGGAAATGACAGTTAGTTTTCGTCAAAATCGACGAAATCTTCGCGATTTGCGAGCTATTTTGCTTGTTTCGACGCTTAAACGGTAGTACATTGCATTTGCAGTGTAAAATGGAGTTCAACGAGCGCTTAAACGTTGAATTATCTCCAACGGGATGGAAATGACGGCTAGATTTCATCAAAATCGACGAAATCTTCGCGATTTGTGAGCAATTTTGCTTGATTCGACGCTTAAATGGTGGAGCATTGCATTTGCAGTGTAAAATGGAGTTCAACGAGCGCTTAAACGTCTAAATAACTCCAACGGGAAGGAAATGACGGCTAGATTTCATCGAAATCGACGAAATCTTCGCGATTTTCGAGCTATTTTGCTTGTTTCGACGCTTAAACGGTAGTACATTGCATTTGCAGTGTAAAATGGAGTTCAACGAGCGCTTAAACGTTGAATTATCTCCAACGGGAAGGAAATGACGGCTAGATTTCATCAAAATCGACGAAATCTTCGCGATTTGTGAGCAATTTTGCTTGTTTCGACGCTTAAACGGTAGTACATTGCATTTGCAGTGTAAAATGGAGTTCAACGAGCGCTTAAACGTTGAATTATCTCCAACGGGATGGAAATGATGGCTAGATTTCATCAAAATCGACGAAATCTTCGCGATTTGTGAGCAATTTTGCTTGATTCGACGCTTAAATGGTGGTGCATTGCATTTGCAGTGTAAAATGGAGTTCAACGAGCACTTAAACGTTGAATTATCTCCAACGGGAAGGAAATGACGGCTAGATTTCATCAAAATCGACGAAATCATCGCGATTTGCGAGCAATTTTGCTTGATTCGACGCTTAAATGGTGGTGCATTGCATTTGCAGTGTAAAATGGAGTTCAACGAGCCCTTAAACGTTGAATTATCTCCAACGGGAAGGAAATGACAGTTAGTTTTCGTCAAAATCGACGAAATCTTCGCGATTTGCGAGCTATTTTGCTTGTTTCGACGCTTAAACGGTAGTACATTGCATTTGCAGTGTAAAATGGAGTTCAACGAGCGCTTAAACGTTGAATTATCTCCAACGGGATGGAAATGACGGCTAGATTTCATCAAAATCGACGAAATCATCGCGATTTGCGAGCAATTTTGCTTGATTCGACGCTTAAATGGTGGTGCATTGCATTTGCAGTGTAAAATGGAGTTCAACGAGCGCTTAAACGTCTAAATAACTCCAACGGGAAGGAAATGACGGCTAGATTTCATCAAAATCGACGAAATCTTCGCGATTTGTGAGCAATTTTGCTTGTTTCGACGCTTCAACGGTAGTACATTGCATTTGCAGTGTAAAATGGAGTTCAACGAGCGCTTAAACGTTGAATTATCTCCAACGGGATGGAAATGACGGCTAGATTTCATCAAAATCGACGAAATCTTCGCGATTTGTGAGCAATTTTGCTTGATTCGACGCTTAAATGGTGGTGCATTGCATTTGCAGTGTAAAATGGAGTTCAACGAGCGCTTAAACGTCTAAATAACTCCAACGGGAAGGAAATGACGGCTAGATTTCATCGAAATCGACGAAATCTTCGCGATTTTCGAGCTATTTTGCTTGTTTCGACGCTTAAACGGTAGTACATTGCATTTGCAGTGTAAAATGGAGTTCAACGAGCACTTAAACGTTGAATTATCTCCAACGGGAAGGAAATGACGGCTAGATTTCATCGAAATCGACGAAATCTTCGCGATTTGCGAGCTATTTTGCTTGTTTCGACGCTTAAACGGTAGTACATTGCATTTGCAGTGTAAAATGGAGTTCAACGAGCACTTAAACGTTGAATTATCTCCAACGGGAAGGAAATGACAGTTAGTTTTCGTCAAAATCGACGAAATCTTCGCGATTTGCGAGCTATTTTGCTTGTTTCGACGCTTAAACGGTAGTACATTGCATTTGCAGTGTAAAATGGAGTTCAACGAGCGCTTAAACGTTGAATTATCTCCAACGGGATGGAAATGACGGCTAGATTTCATCAAAATCGACGAAATCTTCGCGATTTGTGAGCAATTTTGCTTGATTCGACGCTTAAATGGTGGAGCATTGCATTTGCAGTGTAAAATGGAGTTCAACGAGCGCTTAAACGTCTAAATAACTCCAACGGGAAGGAAATGACGGCTAGATTTCATCGAAATCGACGAAATCTTCGCGATTTTCGAGCTATTTTGCTTGTTTCGACGCTTAAACGGTAGTACATTGCATTTGCAGTGTAAAATGTAGTTCAACGAGCGCTTAAACGTTGAATTATCTCCAACGGGAAGGAAATGACGGCTAGATTTCATCAAAATCGACGAAATCTTCGCGATTTGTGAGCAATTTTGCTTGTTTCGACGCTTAAACGGTAGTACATTGCATTTGCAGTGTAAAATGGAGTTCAACGAGCGCTTAAACGTTGAATTATCTCCAACGGGATGGAAATGATGGCTAGATTTCATCAAAATCGACGAAATCTTCGCGATTTGTGAGCAATTTTGCTTGATTCGACGCTTAAATGGTGGTGCATTGCATTTGCAGTGTAAAATGGAGTTCAACGAGCACTTAAACGTTGAATTATCTCCAACGGGAAGGAAATGACGGCTAGATTTCATCAAAATCGACGAAATCATCGCGATTTGCGAGCAATTTTGCTTGATTCGACGCTTAAATGGTGGTGCATTGCATTTGCAGTGTAAAATGGAGTTCAACGAGCGCTTAAACGTTGAATTATCTCCAACGGGATGGAAATGACGGCTAGATTTCATCAAAATCGACGAAATCTTCGCGATTTGTGAGCAATTTTGCTTGATTCGACGCTTAAATGGTGGTGCATTGCATTTGCAGTGTAAAATGGAGTTCAACGAGCACTTAAACGTTGAATTATCTCCAACGGGAAGGAAATGACGGCTAGATTTCATCAAAATCGACGAAATCATCGCGATTTGCGAGCAATTTTGCTTGATTCGACGCTTAAATGGTGGTGCATTGCATTTGCAGTGTAAAATGGAGTTCAACGAGCCCTTAAACGTTGAATTATCTCCAACGGGAAGGAAATGACAGTTAGTTTTCGTCAAAATCGACGAAATCTTCGCGATTTGCGAGCTATTTTGCTTGTTTCGACGCTTAAACGGTAGTACATTGCATTTGCAGTGTAAAATGGAGTTCAACGAGCGCTTAAACGTTGAATTATCTCCAACGGGATGGAAATGACGGCTAGATTTCATCAAAATCGACGAAATCATCGCGATTTGCGAGCAATTTTGCTTGATTCGACGCTTAAATGGTGGTGCATTGCATTTGCAGTGTAAAATGGAGTTCAACGAGCGCTTAAACGTCTAAATAACTCCAACGGGAAGGAAATGACGGCTAGATTTCATCAAAATCGACGAAATCTTCGCGATTTGTGAGCAATTTTGCTTGTTTCGACGCTTCAACGGTAGTACATTGCATTTGCAGTGTAAAATGGAGTTCAACGAGCGCTTAAACGTTGAATTATCTCCAACGGGATGGAAATGACGGCTAGATTTCATCAAAATCGACGAAATCTTCGCGATTTGTGAGCAATTTTGCTTGATTCGACGCTTAAATGGTGGTGCATTGCATTTGCAGTGTAAAATGGAGTTCAACGAGCGCTTAAACGTCTAAATAACTCCAACGGGAAGGAAATGACGGCTAGATTTCATCGAAATCGACGAAATCTTCGCGATTTTCGAGCTATTTTGCTTGTTTCGACGCTTAAACGGTAGTACATTGCATTTGCAGTGTAAAATGGAGTTCAACGAGCACTTAAACGTTGAATTATCTCCAACGGGAAGGAAATGACGGCTAGATTTCATCGAAATCGACGAAATCTTCGCGATTTGCGAGCTATTTTGCTTGTTTCGACGCTTAAACGGTAGTACATTGCATTTGCAGTGTAAAATGGAGTTCAACGAGCACTTAAACGTTGAATTATCTCCAACGGGAAGGAAATGACAGTTAGTTTTCGTCAAAATCGACGAAATCTTCGCGATTTGCGAGCTATTTTGCTTGTTTCGACGCTTAAACGGTAGTACATTGCATTTGCAGTGTAAAATGGAGTTCAACGAGCGCTTAAACGTTGAATTATCTCCAACGGGATGGAAATGACGGCTAGATTTCATCAAAATCGACGAAATCTTCGCGATTTGTGAGCAATTTTGCTTGATTCGACGCTTAAATGGTGGAGCATTGCATTTGCAGTGTAAAATGGAGTTCAACGAGCGCTTAAACGTCTAAATAACTCCAACGGGAAGGAAATGACGGCTAGATTTCATCGAAATCGACGAAATCTTCGCGATTTTCGAGCTATTTTGCTTGTTTCGACGCTTAAACGGTAGTACATTGCATTTGCAGTGTAAAATGTAGTTCAACGAGCGCTTAAACGTTGAATTATCTCCAACGGGAAGGAAATGACGGCTAGATTTCATCAAAATCGACGAAATCTTCGCGATTTGTGAGCAATTTTGCTTGTTTCGACGCTTAAACGGTAGTACATTGCATTTGCAGTGTAAAATGGAGTTCAACGAGCGCTTAAACGTTGAATTATCTCCAACGGGATGGAAATGATGGCTAGATTTCATCAAAATCGACGAAATCTTCGCGATTTGTGAGCAATTTTGCTTGATTCGACGCTTAAATGGTGGTGCATTGCATTTGCAGTGTAAAATGGAGTTCAACGAGCACTTAAACGTTGAATTATCTCCAACGGGAAGGAAATGACGGCTAGATTTCATCAAAATCGACGAAATCATCGCGATTTGCGAGCAATTTTGCTTGATTCGACGCTTAAATGGTGGTGCATTGCATTTGCAGTGTAAAATGGAGTTCAACGAGCGCTTAAACGTTGAATTATCTCCAACGGGATGGAAATGACGGCTAGATTTCATCAAAATCGACGAAATCTTCGCGATTTGCGAGCAATTTTGCTTGTTTCGACGCTTAAACGGTAGTGCATTGCATTTGCAGTGTAAAATGGAGTTCAACGAGCACTTAAACGTTGAATTATCTCCAACGGGAAGGAAATGACAGTTAGTTTTCGTCAAAATCGACGAAATCTTCGCGATTTGCGAGCTATTTTGCTTGTTTCGACGCTTAAACGGAAGTACATTGCATTTGCAGTGTAAAATGGAGTTCAACGAGCGCTTAAACGTTGAATTATCTCCAACGGGATGGAAATGACGGCTAGATTTCATCAAAATCGACGAAATCTTCGCGATTTGCGACCAGTTTCGCTTGTTTCGACGCTGAAACGGTAGTGCATTACACTTGGCGTGTAAAATGGAGTGAAATGAGCGGTTAAACGTTTAAATAACTCCAACGGGAAGGAAATGACGGCTAGATTTCATCAAAATCGACGAAATCTTCGCGATTTGTGAGCAATTTTGCTTGATTCGACGCTTAAATGGTGGAGCATTGCATTTGCAGTGTAAAATGGAGTTCAACGAGCGCTTAAACGTCTAAATAACACCAACGGGAAGGAAATAACGGCTAGATTTCATCAAAATCGACGAAATCTTCGCGATTTGTGAGCAATTTTGCTTGTTTCGACGCTTAAACGGTAGTACATTGCATTTGCAGTGTAAAATGGAGTTCAACGAGCGCTTAAACGTTGAATTATCTCCAACGGGATGGAAATGACGGCTAGATTTCATCAAAATCGACGAAATCATCGCGATTTGCGAGCAATTTTGCTTGATTCGACGCTTAAATGGTGGTGCATTGCATTTGCAGTGTAAAATGGAGTTCAACGAGCGCTTAAACGTTGAATTATCTCCAACGGGATGGATATGACGGCTAGATTTCATCAAAATCGACGAAATCATCGCGATTTGCGACCAGTTTCGCTTGTTTCGACGCTGAAACGGTAGTGCATTACACTTGGCGTGTAAAATGGAGTGAAATGAGCGGTTAAACGTCTAAATAACTCCAACGGGAAGGAAATGACGGCTAGATTTCATCAAAATCGACGAAATCTTCGCGATTTGTGAGCAATTTTGCTTGTTTCGACGCTTAAACGGTAGTACATTGCATTTGCAGTGTAAAATGGAGTTCAACGAGCACTTAAACGATGAATTATCTCCAACGGGAAGGAAATGACAGTTAGTTTTCGTCAAAATCGACGAAATCTTCGCGATTTGCGAGCTATTTTGCTTGTTTCGACGCTTAAACGGTAGTACATTGCATTTGCTGTGTAAAATGGAGTTCAACGAGCGCTTAAACGTTGAATTATCTCCAACGGGATGGAAATGACGGCTAGATTTCATCAAAATCGACGAAATCATCGCGATTTGCGAGCAATTTTGCTTGATTCGACGCTTAAATGGTGGTGCATTGCATTTGCAGTGTAAAATGGAGTTTAACGAGCGCTTAAACGTTGAATTATCTCCAACGGGATGGAAATGACGGCTAGATTTCATCAAAATCGACGAAATCATCGCGATTTGCGACCAGTTTCGCTTGCTTCGACGCTGAAACGGTAGTGCATTACACTTGGCGTGTAAAATGGAGTGAAATGAGCGGTTAAACGTCTAAATAACTCCAACGGGAAGGAAATGACGGCTAGATTTCATCAAAATCAACGAAATCTTCGCGATTTGTGAGCAATTTTGCTTGATTCGACGCTTAAATGGTGGTGCATTGCATTTGCAGTGTAAAATGGAGTTCAACGAGCGCTTAAACGTCTAAATATCTCCAACGGGAAGGAAATGACGGCTAGATTTCATCAAAATCGACGATATCTTCGCGATTTGTGAGCAATTTTGCTTGTTTCGACGCTTAAACGGTAGTACATTGCATTTGCAGTGTAAAATGGAGTTCAACGAGCACTTAAACGTTGAATTATCTCCAACGGGAAGGAAATGACAGTTAGTTTTCGTCAAAATCGACGAAATCTTCGCGATTTGCGAGCAATTTTGCTTGTTTCGACGCTTAAACGGTAGTACATTGCATTTGCAGTGTAAAATGGAGTTCAACGAGCGCTTAAACGTTGAATTATCTCCAACGGGATGGAAATGACGGCTAGATTTCATCAAAATCGACGAAATCTTCGCGATTTGTGAGCAATTTTGCTTGATTCGACGCTTAAATGGTGGTGCATTGCATTTGCAGTGTAAAATGGAGTTCAACGAGCGCTTAAACGTCTAAATAACTCCAACGGGAAGGAAATGACGGCTAGATTTCATCGAAATCGACGAAATCTTCGCGATTTTCGAGCTATTTTGCTTGTTTCGACGCTTAAACGGTAGTACATTGCATTTGCAGTGTAAAATGGAGTTCAACGAGCGCTTAAACGTTGAATTATCTCCAACGGGAAGGAAATGACGGCTAGATTTCATCAAAATCGACGAAATCTTCGCGATTTGCGAGCAATTTTGCTTGTTTCGACGCTTAAACGGTAGTACATTGCATTTGCAGTGTAAAATGGAGTTCAACGAGCGCTTAAACGTTGAATTATCTCCAACGGGATGGAAATGACGGCTAGATTTCATCAAAATCGACGAAATCTTCGCGATTTGTGAGCAATTTTGCTTGATTCGACGCTTAAATGGTGGTGCATTGCATTTGCAGTGTAAAATGGAGTTCAACGAGCACTTAAACGTAGAATTATCTCCGACGGGAAGGAAATGACGGCTAGATTTCATCAAAATCGACGAAATCATCGCGATTTGCGAGCAATTTTGCTTGATTCGACGCTTAAATGGTGGTGCTTTGCATTTGCAGTGTAAAATGGAGTTCAACGAGCGCTTAAACGTTGAATTATCTCCAACGGGATGGAAGTGACGGCTAGATTTCATCAAAATCGACGAAATCATCGCGATTTGCGACCAGTTTCGCTTGTTTCGACGCTGAAACGGTAGTGCATTACACTTGGCGTGTAAAATGGAGTGAAATGAGCGGTTAAACGTCTAAATAACTCCAACGGGATGGAAATGACGGCTAGATTTCATCAAAATCGACGAAATCTTCGCGATTTGTGAGCAATTTTGCTTGTTTCGACGCTTAAACGGTAGTACATTGCATTTGCAGTGTAAAATGGAGTTCAACGAGCCCTTAAACGTTGAATTATCTCCAACGGGAAGGAAATGACAGTTAGTTTTCGTCAAAATCGACGAAATCTTCGCGATTTGCGAGCTATTTTGCTTGTTTCGACGCTTAAACGGTAGTACATTGCATTTGCAGTGTAAAATGGAGTTCAACGAGCGCTTAAACGTTGAATTATCTCCAACGGGATGGAAATGACGGCTAGATTTCATCAAAATCGACGAAATCATCGCGATTTGCGAGCAATTTTGCTTGATTCGACGCTTAAATGGTGGTGCATTGCATTTGCAGTGTAAAATGGAGTTCAACGAGCGCTTAAACGTTGAATTATCTCCAACGGGATGGAAATGACGGCTAGATTTCATCAAAATCGACGAAATCATCGCGATTTGCGACCAGTTTCGCTTGTTTCGACGCTGAAACGGTAGTGCATTACACTTGGCGTGTAAAATGGAGTGAAATGAGCGGTTAAACGTCTAAATAACTCCAACGGGAAGGAAATGACGGCTAGATTTCATCAAAATCGACGAAATCTTCGCGATTTGTGAGCAATTTTGCTTGTTTCGACGCTTAAACGGTAGTACATTGCATTTGCAGTGTAAAATGGAGTTCAACGAGCACTTAAACGTTGAATTATCTCCAACGGGAAGGAAATGACAGTTAGTTTTCGTCAAAATCGACGAAATCTTCGCGATTTGCGAGCTATTTTGCTTGTTTCGACGCTTAAACGGTAGTACATTGCATTTGCAGTGTAAAATGGAGTTCAACGAGCGCTTAAACGTTGAATTATCTCCAACGGGATGGAAATGACGGCTAGATTTCATCAAAATCGACGAAATCTTCGCGATTTGCGAGCTATTTTGCTTGTTTCGACGCTTAAATGGTGGTGCATTGCATTTGCAGTGTAAAATGGTGTTCAACGAGCGCTTAAACGTCTAAATAACTCCAACGGGAAGGAAATGACGGCTAGATTTCATCAAAATCGACGAAATCTTCGCGATTTGTGAGCAATTTTGCTTGTTTCGACGCTTAAACGGTAGTACATTGCATTTGCAGTGTAAAATGGAGTTCAACGAGCGCTTAAACATTGAATTATCTCCAACGGGATGGAAATGACGGCTAGATTTCATCAAAATCGACGAAATCTTCGCGATTTGTGAGCAATTTTGCTTGATTCGACGCTTAAATGGTGGTGCATTGCACTTGCAGTGTAAAATGGAGTTCAACGAGCGCTTAAACGTCTAAATAACTCCAACGGGAAGGAAATGACGGCTAGATTTCATCGAAATCGACGAAATCTTCGCGATTTTCGAGCTATTTTGCTTGTTTCGACGCTTAAACGGTAGTGCATTGCATTTGCAGTGTAAAATGGAGTTCAACGAGCACTTAAACGTTGAATTATCTCCAACGGGAAGGAAATGACAGTTAGTTGTCGTCAAAATCGACGAAATCTTCGCGATTTGCGAGCTATTTTGCTTGTTTCGACGCTTAAACGGTAGTACATTGCATTTGCAGTGTAAAATGGAGTTCAACGAGCGCTTAAACGTTGAATTATCTCCAACGGGATGGAAATGACGGCTAGATTTCATCAAAATCGACGAAATCTTCGCGATTTGTGAGCAATTTTGCTTGATTCGACGCTTAAATGGTGGTGCATTGCATTTGCAGTGTAAAATGGAGTTCAACGAGCGCTTAAACGTTGAATTATCTCCAACGGGATGGAAATGACGGCTAGATTTCATCAAAATCGACGAAATCATCGCGATTTGCGACCAGTTTCGCTTGTTTCGACGCTGAAGCGGTAGTGCATTACACTTGGCGTGTAAAATGGAGTGAAATGGGCGGTTAAACGTCTAAATAACTCCAACGGGAAGGAAATGACGGCTAGATTTGATCAAAATCGACGAAATCTTCGCGATTTGTGAGCAATTTTGCTTGTTTCGACGCTTAAACGGTAGTACATTGCATTTGCAGTGTAAAATGGAGTTCAACGAGCACTTAAACGTTGAATTATCTCCAACGGGAAGAAAATGACGGCTAGATTTCATCAAAATCGACGAAATCTTCGCGATTTGCGAGCAATTTTGCTTGTTTCGACGCTTAAACGGTAGTACATTGCATTTGCAGTGTAAAATGGAGTTCAACGAGCACTTAAACGTTGAATTATCTCCAACGGGAAGGAAATGACAGTTAGTTTTCGTCAAAATCGACGAAATCTTCGCGATTTGCGAGCTATTTTGCTTGTTTCGACGCTTAAACGGTAGTACATTGCATTTGCAGTGTAAAATGGAGTTCAACGAGCGCTTAAACGTTGAATTATCTCCAACGGGATGGAAATGACGGCTAGATTTCATCAAAATCGACGAAATCTTCGCGATTTGTGAGCAATTTTGCTTGATTCGACGCTTAAATGGTGGTGCATTGCATTTGCAGTGTAAAATGGAGTTCAACGAGCGCTTAAACGTCTAAATAACTCCAACGGGAAGGAAATGACGGCTAGATTTCATCGAAATCGACGAAATCTTCGCGATTTTCGAGCTATTTTGCTTGTTTCGACGCTTAAACGGTAGTACATTGCATTTGCAGTGTAAAATGGAGTTCAACGAGCGCTTAAACGTTGAATTATCTCCAACGGGAAGGAAATGACGGCTAGATTTCATCAAAATCGACGAAATCTTCGCGATTTGCGAGCAATTTTGCTTGTTTCGACGCTTAAACGGTAGTACATTGCATTTGCAGTGTAAAATGGAGTTCAACGAGCGCTTAAACGTTGAATTATCTCCAACGGGATGGAAATGACGGCTAGATTTCATCAAAATCGACGAAATCTTCGCGATTTGTGAGCAATTTTGCTTGTTTCGACGCTTAAATGGTGGTGCATTGCATTTGCAGTGTAAAATGGAGTTCAACGAGCACTTAAACGTTGAATTATCTCCAACGGGAAGGAAATGACGGCTAGATTTCATCAAAATCGACGAAATCATCGCGATTTGCGAGCAATTTTGCTTGATTCGACGCTTAAATGGTGGTGCATTGCATTTGCAGTGTAAAATGGAGTTCAACGAGCGCTTAAACGTTGAATTATCTCCAACGGGATGGAAATGACGACTAGATTTCATCAAAATCGACGAAATCATCGCGATTTGCGACCAGTTTCGCTTGTTTCGACGCTGAAGCGGTAGTGCATTACACTTGGCGTGTAAAATGGAGTGAAATGGGCGGTTAAACGTCTAAATAACTCCAACGGGAAGGAAATGACGGCTAGATTTGATCAAAATCGACGAAATCTTCGCGATTTGTGAGCAATTTTGCTTGTTTCGACGCTTAAACGGTAGTACATTGCATTTGCAGTGTAAAATGGAGTTCAACGAGCACTTAAACGTTGAATTATCTCCAACGGGAAGAAAATGACGGCTAGATTTCATCAAAATCGACGAAATCTTCGCGATTTGCGAGCAATTTTGCTTGTTTCGACGCTTAAACGGTAGTACATTGCATTTGCAGTGTAAAATGGAGTTCAACGAGCACTTAAACGTTGAATTATCTCCAACGGGAAGGAAATGACAGTTAGTTTTCGTCAAAATCGACGAAATCTTCGCGATTTGCGAGCTATTTTGCTTGTTTCGACGCTTAAACGGTAGTACATTGCATTTGCTGTGTAAAATGGAGTTCAACGAGCGCTTAAACGTTGAATTATCTCCAACGGGATGGAAATGACGGCTAGATTTCATCAAAATCGACGAAATCATCGCGATTTGCGAGCAATTTTGCTTGATTCGACGCTTAAATGGTGGTGCATTGCATTTGCAGTGTAAAATGGAGTTCAACGAGCGATTAAACGTTGAATTATCTCCAACGGGATGGAAATGACGGCTAGATTTCATCAAAATCGACGAAATCATCGCGATTTGCGAGCAATTTTGCTTGATTCGACGCTTAAATGGTGGTGCATTGCATTTGCAGTGTAAAATGGAGTTCAACGAGCGCTTAAACGTTGAATTATCTCCAACGGGATGGAAATGACGGCTAGATTTCATCAAAATCGACGAAATCATCGCGATTTGCGAGCAATTTTGCTTGATTCGACGCTTAAATGGTGGTGCATTGCATTTGCAGTGTAAAATGGAGTTCAACGAGCGCTTAAACGTTGAATTATCTCCAACGGGATGGAAATGACGGCTAGATTTCATCAAAATCGACGAAATCATCGCGATTTGCGACCAGTTTCGCTTGTTTCGACGCTGAAACGGTAGTGCATTACACTTGGCGTGTAAAATGGAGTGAAATGAGCGGTTAAACGTCTAAATAACTCCAACGGGAAGGAAATGACGGCTAGATTTCATCAAAATCGACGAAATCTTCGCGATTTGTGAGCAATTTTGCTTGTTTCGACGCTTAAACGGTAGTACATTGCATTTGCAGTGTAAAATGGAGTTCAACGAGCACTTAAACGTTGAATTATCTCCAACGGGAAGGAAATGACAGTTAGTTTTCGGCAAAATCGACGAAATCTTCGCGATTTGCGAGCTATTTTGCTTGTTTCGACGCTTAAACGGTAGTACATTGCATTTGCTGTGTAAAATGGAGTTCAACGAGCGCTTAAACGTTGAATTATCTCCAACGGGATGGAAATGACGGCTAGATTTCATCAAAATCGACGAAATCATCGCGATTTGCGAGCAATTTTGCTTGATTCGACGCTTAAATGGTGGTGCATTGCATTTGCAGTGTAAAATGGAGTTCAACGAGCGCTTAAACGTTGAATTATCTCCAACGGGATGGAAATGACGGCTAGATTTCATCAAAATCGACGAAATCATCGCGATTTGCGACCAGTTTCGCTTGTTTCGACGCTGAAACGGTAGTGCATTACACTTGGCGTGTAAAATGGAGTGAAATGAGCGGTTAAACGTCTAAATAACTCCAACGGGAAGGAAATGACGGCTAGATTTCATCAAAATCAACGAAATCTTCGCGATTTGTGAGCAATTTTGCTTGATTCGACGCTTAAATGGTGGTGCATTGCATTTGCAGTGTAAAATGGAGTTCAACGAGCGCTTAAACATTGAATTATCTCCAACGGGATGGAAATGACGGCTAGATTTCATCAAAATCGACGAAATCTTCGCGATTTGTGAGCAATTTTGCTTGATTCGACGCTTAAATGGTGGTGCATTGCACTTGCAGTGTAAAATGGAGTTCAACGAGCGCTTAAACGTCTAAATAACTCCAACGGGAAGGAAATGACGGCTAGATTTCATCGAAATCGACGAAATCTTCGCGATTTTCGAGCTATTTTGCTTGTTTCGACGCTTAAACGGTAGTGCATTGCATTTGCAGTGTAAAATGGAGTTCAACGAGCACTTAAACGTTGAATTATCTCCAACGGGAAGGAAATGACAGTTAGTTGTCGTCAAAATCGACGAAATCTTCGCGATTTGCGAGCTATTTTGCTTGTTTCGACGCTTAAACGGTAGTACATTGCATTTGCAGTGTAAAATGGAGTTCAACGAGCGCTTAAACGTTGAATTATCTCCAACGGGATGGAAATGACGGCTAGATTTCATCAAAATCGACGAAATCTTCGCGATTTGTGAGCAATTTTGCTTGATTCGACGCTTAAATGGTGGTGCATTGCATTTGCAGTGTAAAATGGAGTTCAACGAGCGCTTAAACGTCTAAATAACTCCAACGGGAAGGAAATGACGGCTAGATTTCATCGAAATCGACGAAATCTTCGCGATTTTCGAGCTATTTTGCTTGTTTCGACGCTTAAACGGTAGTACATTGCATTTGCAGTGTAAAATGGAGTTCAACGAGCGCTTAAACGTTGAATTATCTCCAACGGGAAGGAAATGACGGCTAGATTTCATCAAAATCGACGAAATCTTCGCGATTTGCGAGCAATTTTGCTTGTTTCGACGCTTAAACGGTAGTACATTGCATTTGCAGTGTAAAATGGAGTTCAACGAGCGCTTAAACGTTGAATTATCTCCAACGGGATGGAAATGACGGCTAGATTTCATCAAAATCGACGAAATCTTCGCGATTTGTGAGCAATTTTGCTTGTTTCGACGCTTAAATGGTGGTGCATTGCATTTGCAGTGTAAAATGGAGTTCAACGAGCACTTAAACGTTGAATTATCTACAACGGGAAGGAAATGACGGCTAGATTTCATCAAAATCGACGAAATCATCGCGATTTGCGAGCAATTTTGCTTGATTCGACGCTTAAATGGTGGTGCATTGCATTTGCAGTGTAAAATGGAGTTCAACGAGCGCTTAAACGTTGAATTATCTCCAACGGGATGGAAATGACGGCTAGATTTCATCAAAATCGACGAAATCATCGCGATTTGCGACCAGTTTCGCTTGTTTCGACGCTGAAGCGGTAGTGCATTACACTTGGCGTGTAAAATGGAGTGAAATGGGCGGTTAAACGTCTAAATAACTCCAACGGGAAGGAAATGACGGCTAGATTTGATCAAAATCGACGAAATCTTCGCGATTTGTGAGCAATTTTGCTTGTTTCGACGCTTAAACGGTAGTACATTGCATTTGCAGTGTAAAATGGAGTTCAACGAGCACTTAAACGTTGAATTATCTCCAACGGGAAGAAAATGACGGCTAGATTTCATCAAAATCGACGAAATCTTCGCGATTTGCGAGCAATTTTGCTTGTTTCGACGCTTAAACGGTAGTACATTGCATTTGCAGTGTAAAATGGAGTTCAACGAGCACTTAAACGTTGAATTATCTCCAACGGGAAGGAAATGACAGTTAGTTTTCGTCAAAATCGACGAAATCTTCGCGATTTGCGAGCTATTTTGCTTGTTTCGACGCTTAAACGGTAGTACATTGCATTTGCAGTGTAAAATGGAGTTCAACGAGCGCTTAAACGTTGAATTATCTCCAACGGGATGGAAATGACGGCTAGATTTCATCAAAATCGACGAAATCTTCGCGATTTGTGAGCAATTTTGCTTGATTCGACGCTTAAATGGTGGTGCATTGCATTTGCAGTGTAAAATGGAGTTCAACGAGCGATTAAACGTCTAAATAACTCCAACGGGAAGGAAATGACGGCTAGATTTCATCGAAATCGACGAAATCTTCGCGATTTTCGAGCTATTTTGCTTGTTTCGACGCTTAAACGGTAGTACATTGCATTTGCAGTGTAAAATGGAGTTCAACGAGCGCTTAAACGTTGAATTATCTCCAACGGGAAGGAAATGACGGCTAGATTTCATCAAAATCGACGAAATCTTCGCGATTTGCGAGCAATTTTGCTTGTTTCGACGCTTAAACGGTAGTACATTGCATTTGCAGTGTAAAATGGAGTTCAACGAGCGCTTAAACGTTGAATTATCTCCAACGGGATGGAAATGACGGCTAGATTTCATCAAAATCGACGAAATCTTCGCGATTTGTGAGCAATTTTGCTTGTTTCGACGCTTAAATGGTGGTGCATTGCATTTGCAGTGTAAAATGGAGTTCAACGAGCACTTAAACGTTGAATTATCTCCAACGGGAAGGAAATGACGGCTAGATTTCATCAAAATCGACGAAATCATCGCGATTTGCGAGCAATTTTGCTTGATTCGACGCTTAAATGGTGGTGCATTGCATTTGCAGTGTAAAATGGAGTTCAACGAGCGCTTAAACGTTGAATTATCTCCAACGGGATGGAAATGACGACTAGATTTCATCAAAATCGACGAAATCATCGCGATTTGCGACCAGTTTCGCTTGTTTCGACGCTGAAGCGGTAGTGCATTACACTTGGCGTGTAAAATGGAGTGAAATGGGCGGTTAAACGTCTAAATAACTCCAACGGGAAGGAAATGACGGCTAGATTTGATCAAAATCGACGAAATCTTCGCGATTTGTGAGCAATTTTGCTTGTTTCGACGCTTAAACGGTAGTACATTGCATTTGCAGTGTAAAATGGAGTTCAACGAGCACTTAAACGTTGAATTATCTCCAACGGGAAGAAAATGACGGCTAGATTTCATCAAAATCGACGAAATCTTCGCGATTTGCGAGCAATTTTGCTTGTTTCGACGCTTAAACGGTAGTACATTGCATTTGCAGTGTAAAATGGAGTTCAACGAGCACTTAAACGTTGAATTATCTCCAACGGGAAGGAAATGACAGTTAGTTTTCGTCAAAATCGACGAAATCTTCGCGATTTGCGAGCTATTTTGCTTGTTTCGACGCTTAAACGGTAGTACATTGCATTTGCTGTGTAAAATGGAGTTCAACGAGCGCTTAAACGTTGAATTATCTCCAACGGGATGGAAATGACGGCTAGATTTCATCAAAATCGACGAAATCATCGCGATTTGCGAGCAATTTTGCTTGATTCGACGCTTAAATGGTGGTGCATTGCATTTGCAGTGTAAAATGGAGTTCAACGAGCGATTAAACGTTGAATTATCTCCAACGGGATGGAAATGACGGCTAGATTTCATCAAAATCGACGAAATCATCGCGATTTGCGAGCAATTTTGCTTGATTCGACGCTTAAATGGTGGTGCATTGCATTTGCAGTGTAAAATGGAGTTCAACGAGCGCTTAAACGTTGAATTATCTCCAACGGGATGGAAATGACGGCTAGATTTCATCAAAATCGACGAAATCATCGCGATTTGCGAGCAATTTTGCTTGATTCGACGCTTAAATGGTGGTGCATTGCATTTGCAGTGTAAAATGGAGTTCAACGAGCGCTTAAACGTTGAATTATCTCCAACGGGATGGAAATGACGGCTAGATTTCATCAAAATCGACGAAATCATCGCGATTTGCGACCAGTTTCGCTTGTTTCGACGCTGAAACGGTAGTGCATTACACTTGGCGTGTAAAATGGAGTGAAATGAGCGGTTAAACGTCTAAATAACTCCAACGGGAAGGAAATGACGGCTAGATTTCATCAAAATCGACGAAATCTTCGCGATTTGTGAGCAATTTTGCTTGTTTCGACGCTTAAACGGTAGTACATTGCATTTGCAGTGTAAAATGGAGTTCAACGAGCACTTAAACGTTGAATTATCTCCAACGGGAAGGAAATGACAGTTAGTTTTCGGCAAAATCGACGAAATCTTCGCGATTTGCGAGCTATTTTGCTTGTTTCGACGCTTAAACGGTAGTACATTGCATTTGCTGTGTAAAATGGAGTTCAACGAGCGCTTAAACGTTGAATTATCTCCAACGGGATGGAAATGACGGCTAGATTTCATCAAAATCGACGAAATCATCGCGATTTGCGAGCAATTTTGCTTGATTCGACGCTTAAATGGTGGTGCATTGCATTTGCAGTGTAAAATGGAGTTCAACGAGCGCTTAAACGTTGAATTATCTCCAACGGGATGGAAATGACGGCTAGATTTCATCAAAATCGACGAAATCATCGCGATTTGCGACCAGTTTCGCTTGTTTCGACGCTGAAACGGTAGTGCATTACACTTGGCGTGTAAAATGGAGTGAAATGAGCGGTTAAACGTCTAAATAACTCCAACGGGAAGGAAATGACGGCTAGATTTCATCAAAATCGACGAAATCTTCGCGATTTGTGAGCAATTTTGCTTGATTCGACGCTTAAATGGTGGTGCATTGCATTTGCAGTGTCAAATGGAGTTCAACGAGCGCTTAAACGTCTAAATAACTCCAACGGGAAGGAAATGACGGCTAGATTTCATCAAAATCGACGATATCTTCGCGATTTGTGAGCAATTTTGCTTGTTTCGACGCTTAAACGGTAGTACATTGCATTTGCAGTGTAAAATGGAGTTCAACGAGCACTTAAACGTTGAATTATCTCCAACGGGAAGGAAATGACAGTTAGTTTTCGTCAAAATCGACGAAATCTTCGCGATTTGCGAGCAATTTTGCTTGTTTCGACGCTTAAACGGTAGTACATTGCATTTGCAGTGTAAAATGGAGTTCAACGAGCGCTTAAACGTTGAATTATCTCCAACGGGATGGAAATGACGGCTAGATTTCATCAAAATCGACGAAATCTTCGCGATTTGTGAGCAATTTTGCTTGATTCGACGCTTAAATGGTGGTGCATTGCATTTGCAGTGTAAAATGGAGTTCAACGAGCGCTTAAACGTCTAAATAACTCCAACGGGAAGGAAATGACGGCTAGATTTCATCGAAATCGACGAAATCTTCGCGATTTTCGAGCTATTTTGCTTGTTTCGACGCTTAAACGGTAGTACATTGCATTTGCAGTGTAAAATGGAGTTCAACGAGCGCTTAAACGTTGAATTATCTCCAACGGGAAGGAAATGACGGCTAGATTTCATCAAAATCGACGAAATCTTCGCGATTTGCGAGCAATTTTGCTTGTTTCGACGCTTAAACGGTAGTACATTGCATTTGCAGTGTAAAATGGAGTTCAACGAGCGCTTAAACGTTGAATTATCTCCAACGGGATGGAAATGACGGCTAGATTTCATCAAAATCGACGAAATCTTCGCGATTTGTGAGCAATTTTGCTTGATTCGACGCTTAAATGGTGGTGCATTGCATTTGCAGTGTAAAATGGAGTTCAACGAGCACTTAAACGTTGAATTATCTCCAACGGGAAGGAAATGACGGCTAGATTTCATCAAAATCGACGAAATCATCGCGATTTGCGAGCAATTTTGCTTGATTCGACGCTTAAATGGTGGTGCTTTGCATTTGCAGTGTAAAATGGAGTTCAACGAGCGCTTAAACGTTGAATTATCTCCAACGGGATGGAAGTGACGGCTAGATTTCATCAAAATCGACGAAATCATCGCGATTTGCGACCAGTTTCGCTTGTTTCGACGCTGAAACGGTAGTGCATTACACTTGGCGTGTAAAATGGAGTGAAATGAGCGGTTAAACGTCTAAATAACTCCAACGGGATGGAAATGACGGCTAGATTTCATCAAAATCGACGAAATCTTCGCGATTTGTGAGCAATTTTGCTTGATTCGACGCTTAAATGGTGGAGCATTGCATTTGCAGTGTAAAATGGAGTTCAACGAGCGCTTAAACGTCTAAATAACTCCAACGGGAAGGAAATGACGGCTAGATTTCATCAAAATCGACGAAATCTTCGCGATTTGTGAGCAATTTTGCTTGTTTCGACGCTTAAACGGTAGTACATTGCATTTGCAGTGTAAAATGGAGTTCAACGAGCGCTTAAACGTTGAATTATCTCCAACGGGATGGAAATGACGGCTAGATTTCATCAAAATCGACGAAATCATCGCGATTTGCGAGCAATTTTGCTTGATTCGACGCTTAAATGGTGGTGCATTGCATTTGCAGTGTAAAATGGAGTTCAACGAGCGCTTAAACGTTGAATTATCTCCAACGGGATGGAAATGACGGCTAGATTTCATCAAAATCGACGAAATCATCGCGATTTGCGACCAGTTTCGCTTGTTTCGACGCTTAAACGGTAGTACATTGCATTTGCAGTGTAAAATGGAGTGAAATGAGCGGTTAAACGTCTAAATAACTCCAAGGGGAAGGAAATGACAGCTAGATTTCATCAAAATCGACGAAATCTTCGCGATTTGTGAGCAATTTTGCTTGTTTCGACGCTTAAACGGTAGTACATTGCATTTGCAGTGTAAAATGGAGTTCAACGAGCACTTAAACGTTGAATTATCTCCAACGGGAAGGAAATGACAGTTAGTTTTCGTCAAAATCGGCGAAATCTTCGCGATTTGCGAGCTATTTTGCTTGTTTCGACGCTTAAACGGTAGTACATTGCATTTGCAGTGTAAAATGGAGTTCAACGAGCGCTTAAACGTTGAATTATCTCCAACGGGATGGAAATGACGGCTAGATTTCATCAAAATCGACGAAATCTTCGCGATTTGCGAGCTATTTTGCTTGTTTCGACGCTTAAATGGTGGTGCATTGCATTTGCAGTATAAAATGGAGTTCAACGAGCGCTTAAACGTCTAAATAACTCCAACGGGAAGGAAATGACGGCTAGATTTCATCAAAATCGACGAAATCTTCGCGATTTGTGAGCAATTTTGCTTGTTTCGACGCTTAAACGGTAGTACATTGCATTTGCAGTGTAAAATGGAGTTCAACGAGCGCTTAAACATTGAATTATCTCCAACGGGATGGAAATGACGGCTAGATTTCATCAAAATCGACGAAATCTTCGCGATTTGTGAGCAATTTTGCTTGATTCGACGCTTAAATGGTGGTGCATTGCACTTGCAGTGTAAAATGGAGTTCAACGAGCGCTTAAACGTCTAAATAACTCCAACGGGAAGGAAATGACGGCTAGATTTCATCGAAATCGACGAAATCTTCGCGATTTTCGAGCTATTTTGCTTGTTTCGACGCTTAAACGGTAGTGCATTGCATTTGCAGTGTAAAATGGAGTTCAACGAGCACTTAAACGTTGAATTATCTCCAACGGGAAGGAAATGACAGTTAGTTGTCGTCAAAATCGACGAAATCTTCGCGATTTGCGAGCTATTTTGCTTGTTTCGACGCTTAAACGGTAGTACATTGCATTTGCAGTGTAAAATGGAGTTCAACGAGCGCTTAAACGTTGAATTATCTCCAACGGGATGGAAATGACGGCTAGATTTCATCAAAATCGACGAAATCTTCGCGATTTGTGAGCAATTTTGCTTGATTCGACGCTTAAATGGTGGTGCATTGCATTTGCAGTGTAAAATGGAGTTCAACGAGCGCTTAAACGTCTAAATAACTCCAACGGGAAGGAAATGACGGCTAGATTTCATCGAAATCGACGAAATCTTCGCGATTTTCGAGCTATTTTGCTTGTTTCGACGCTTAAACGGTAGTACATTGCATTTGCAGTGTAAAATGGAGTTCAACGAGCGCTTAAACGTTGAATTATCTCCAACGGGAAGGAAATGACGGCTAGATTTCATCAAAATCGACGAAATCTTCGCGATTTGCGAGCAATTTTGCTTGTTTCGACGCTTAAACGGTAGTACATTGCATTTGCAGTGTAAAATGGAGTTCAACGAGCGCTTAAACGTTGAATTATCTCCAACGGGATGGAAATGACGGCTAGATTTCATCAAAATCGACGAAATCTTCGCGATTTGTGAGCAATTTTGCTTGTTTCGACGCTTAAATGGTGGTGCATTGCATTTGCAGTGTAAAATGGAGTTCAACGAGCACTTAAACGTTGAATTATCTCCAACGGGAAGGAAATGACGGCTAGATTTCATCAAAATCGACGAAATCATCGCGATTTGCGAGCAATTTTGCTTTATTCGACGCTTAAATGGTGGTGCATTGCATTTGCAGTGTAAAATGGAGTTCAACGAGCGCTTAAACGTTGAATTATCTCCAACGGGATGGAAGTGACGGCTAGATTTCATCAAAATCGACGAAATCATCGCGATTTGCGACCAGTTTCGCTTGTTTCGACGCTGAAACGGTAGTGCATTACACTTGGCGTGTAAAATGGAGTGAAATGAGCGGTTAAACGTCTAAATAACTCCAACGGGATGGAAATGACGGCTAGATTTCATCAAAATCGACGAAATCTTCGCGATTTGTGAGCAATTTTGCTTGATTCGACGCTTAAATGGTGGAGCATTGCATTTGCAGTGTAAAATGGAGTTCAACGAGCGCTTAAACGTCTAAATAACTCCAACGGGAAGGAAATGACGGCTAGATTTCATCAAAATCGACGAAATCTTCGCGATTTGTGAGCAATTTTGCTTGTTTCGACGCTTAAACGGTAGTACATTGCATTTGCAGTGTAAAATGGAGTTCAACGAGCGCTTAAACGTTGAATTATCTCCAACGGGATGGAAATGACGGCTAGATTTCATCAAAATCGACGAAATCATCGCGATTTGCGAGCAATTTTGCTTGATTCGACGCTTAAATGGTGGTGCATTGCATTTGCAGTGTAAAATGGAGTTCAACGAGCGCTTAAACGTTGAATTATCTCCAACGGGATGGAAATGACGGCTAGATTTCATCAAAATCGACGAAATCATCGCGATTTGCGACCAGTTTCGCTTGTTTCGACGCTGAAGCGGTAGTGCATTACACTTGGCGTGTAAAATGGAGTGAAATGAGCGGTTAAACGTCTAAATAACTCCAACGGGAAGGAAATGACGGCTAGATTTGATCAAAATCGACGAAATCTTCGCGATTTGTGAGCAATTTTGCTTGTTTCGACGCTTAAACGGTAGTACATTGCATTTGCAGTGTAAAATGGAGTTCAACGAGCACTTAAACGTTGAATTATCTCCAACGGGAAGAAAATGACGGCTAGATTTCATCAAAATCGACGAAATCTTCGCGATTTGCGAGCAATTTTGCTTGTTTCGACGCTTAAACGGTAGTACATTGCATTTGCAGTGTAAAATGGAGTTCAACGAGCGCTTAAACGTCTAAATAACTCCAACGGGAAGGAAATGACGGCTAGATTTCTTCAAAATCGACGAAATCTTCGCGATTTGTGAGCAATTTTGCTTGTTTCGACGCTTAAACGGTAGTACATTGCATTTGCAGTGTAAAATGGAGTTCAACGAGCGCTTAAACGTTGAATTATCTCCAACGGGATGGAAATGACGGCTAGATTTCATCAAAATCGACGAAATCATCGCGATTTGCGAGCAATTTTGCTTGATTCGACGCTTAAATGGTGGTGCATTGCATTTGCAGTGTAAAATGGAGTTCAACGAGCGCTTAAACGTTGAATTATCTCCAACGGGATGGAAATGACGGCTAGATTTCATCAAAATCGACGAAATCATCGCGATTTGCGACCAGTTTCGCTTGTTTCGACGCTGAAACGGTAGTGCATTACACTTGGCGTGTAAAATGGAGTGAAATGAGCGGTTAAACGTCTAAATAACTCCAACGGGAAGGAAATGACGGCTAGATTTCATCAAAATCGACGAAATCTTCGCGATTTGTGAGCAATTTTGCTTGTTTCGACGCTTAAACGGTAGTACATTGCATTTGCAGTGTAAAATGGAGTTCAACGAGCACTTAAACGTTGAATTATCTCCAACGGGAAGGAAATGACAGTTAGTTTTCGTCAAAATCGACGAAATCTTCGCGATTTGCGAGCTATTTTGCTTGTTTCGACGCTTAAACGGTAGTACATTGCATTTGCAGTGTAAAATGGAGTTCAACGAGCGCTTAAACGTTGAATTATCTCCAACGGGATGGAAATGACGGCTAGATTTCATCAAAATCGACGAAATCTTCGCGATTTGCGAGCTATTTTGCTTGTTTCGACGCTTAAATGGTGGTGCATTGCATTTGCAGTGTAAAATGGAGTTCAACGAGCGCTTAAACGTCTAAATAACTCCAACGGGAAGGAAATGACGGCTAGATTTCATCAAAATCGACGAAATCTTCGCGATTTGTGAGCAATTTTGCTTGTTTCGACGCTTAAACGGTAGTACATTGCATTTGCAGTGTAAAATGGAGTTCAACGAGCGCTTAAACGTTGAATTATCTCCAACGGGAAGGAAATGACGGCTAGATTTCATCAAAATCGACGAAATCTTCGCGATTTGTGAGCAATTTTGCTTGATTCGACGCTTAAATGGTGGTGCATTGCATTTGCAGTGTAAAATGGAGTTCAACGAGCACTTAAACGTTGAATTATCTCCAACGGGAAGGAAATGACGGCTAGATTTCATCAAAATCGACGAAATCATCGCGATTTGCGAGCAATTTTGCTTGATTCGACGCTTAAATGGTGGTGCATTGCATTTGCAGTGTAAAATGGAGTTCAACGAGCGCTTAAACGTTGAATTATCTCCAACGGGATGGAAGTGACGGCTAGATTTCATCAAAATCGACGAAATCATCGCGATTTGCGACCAGTTTCGCTTGTTTCGACGCTGAAACGGTAGTGCATTACACTTGGCGTGTAAAATGGAGTGAAATGAGCGGTTAAACGTCTAAATAACTCCAACGGGATGGAAATGACGGCTAGATTTCATCAAAATCGACGGAATCTTCGCGATTTGTGAGCAATTTTGCTTGATTCGACGCTTAAATGGTGGAGCATTGCATTTGCAGTGTAAAATGGAGTTCAACGAGCGCTTAAACGTCTAAATAACTCCAACGGGAAGGAAATGACGGCTAGATTTCATCAAAATCGACGAAATCTTCGCGATTTGTGAGCAATTTTGCTTGTTTCGACGCTTAAACGGTAGTACATTGCATTTGCAGTGTAAAATGGAGTTCAACGAGCGCTTAAACGTTGAATTATCTCCAACGGGATGGAAATGACGGCTAGATTTCATCAAAATCGACGAAATCTTCGCGATTTGTGAGCAATTTTGCTTGATTCGACGCTTAAATGGTGGTGCATTGCATTTGCAGTGTAAAATGGAGTTCAACGAGCACTTAAACGTTGAATTATCTCCAACGGGAAGGAAATGACGGCTAGATTTCATCAAAATCGACGAAATCATCGCGATTTGCGAGCAATTTTGCTTGATTCGACGCTTAAATGGTGGTGCATTGCATTTGCAGTGTAAAATGGAGTTCAACGAGCGCTTAAACGTTGAATTATCTCCAACGGGATGGAAGTGACGGCTAGATTTCATCAAAATCGACGAAATCATCGCGATTTGCGACCAGTTTCGCTTGTTTCGACGCTGAAACGGTAGTGCATTACACTTGGCGTGTAAAATGGAGTGAAATGAGCGGTTAAACGTCTAAATAACTCCAACGGGATGGAAATGACGGCTAGATTTCATCAAAATCGACGAAATCTTCGCGATTTGTGAGCAATTTTGCTTGATTCGACGCTTAAATGGTGGAGCATTGCATTTGCAGTGTAAAATGGAGTTCAACGAGCGCTTAAACGTCTAAATAACTCCAACGGGAAGGAAATGACGGCTAGATTTCATCAAAATCGACGAAATCTTCGCGATTTGTGAGCAATTTTGCTTGTTTCGACGCTTAAACGGTAGTACATTGCATTTGCAGTGTAAAATGGAGTTCAACGAGCGCTTAAACGTTGAATTATCTCCAACGGGATGGAAATGACGGCTAGATTTCATCAAAATCGACGAAATCATCGCGATTTGCGAGCAATTTTGCTTGATTCGACGCTTAAATGGTGGTGCATTGCATTTGCAGTGTAAAATGGAGTTCAACGAGCGCTTAAACGTTGAATTATCTCCAACGGGATGGAAATGACGGCTAGATTTCATCAAAATCGACGAAATCATCGCGATTTGCGACCAGTTTCGCTTGTTTCGACGCTGAAACGGTAGTGCATTACACTTGGCGTGTAAAATGGAGTGAAATGAGCGGTTAAACGTCTAAATAACTCCAACGGGAAGGAAATGACGGCTAGATTTCATCAAAATCGACGAAATCTTCGCGATTTGTGAGCAATTTTTCTTGTTTCGACGCTTAAACGGTAGTACATTGCATTTGCAGTGTAAAATGGAGTTCAACGAGCACTTAAACGTTGAATTATCTCCAACGGGATGGAAATGACGGCTAGATTTCATCAAAATCGACGAAATCTTCGCGATTTGCGAGCTATTTTGCTTGTTTCGACGCTTAAACGGTAGTACATTGCATTTGCAGTGTAAAATGGAGTTCAACGAGCGCTTAAACGTCTAAATAACTCCAACGGGAAGGAAATGACGGCTAGATTTCATCGAAATCGACGAAATCTTCGCGATTTTCGAGCTATTTTGCTTGTTTCGACGCTTAAACGGTAGTGCATTGCATTTGCAGTGTAAAATGGAGTTCAACGAGCACTTAAACGTTGAATTATCTCCAACGGGATGAAAATGACGGCTAGATTTCATCAAAATCGACGAAATCTTCGCGATTTGTGAGCAATTTTGCTTGATTCGACGCTTAAATGGTGGTGCATTGCATTTGCAGTGTAAAATGGAGTTCAACGAGCACTTAAACGTTGAATTATCTCCAACGGGAAGGAAATGACGGCTAGATTTCATCAAAATCGACGAAATCATCGCGATTTGCGAGCAATTTTGCTTGATTCGACGCTTAAATGGTGGTGCATTGCATTTGCAGTGTAAAATGGAGTTCAACGAGCGCTTAAATGTTGAATTATCTCCAACGGGATGGAAATGACGGCTAGATTTCATCAAAATCGACGAAATCATCGCGATTTGCGACCAGTTTCGCTTGTTTCGACGCTGAAACGGTAGTGCATTACACTTGGCGTGTAAAATGGAGTGAAATGAGCGGTTAAACGTCTAAATAACTCCAACGGGAAGGAAATGACGGCTAGATTTCATCAAAATCAACGAAATCTTCGCGATTTGCGAGCTATTTTGCTTGTTTCGACGCTTAAACGGTAGTACATTGCATTTGCAGTGTAAAATGGAGTTCAACGAGCACTTAAACGTTGAATTATCTCCAACGGGAAGGAAATGACAGTTAGTTTTCGTCAAAATCGACGAAATCTTCGCGATTTGCGAGCTATTTTGCTTGTTTCGACGCTTAAACGGTAGTACATTGCATTTGCAGTGTAAAATGGAGTTCAACGAGCGCTTAAACGTTGAATTATCTCCAACGGGATGGAAATGACGGCTAGATTTCATCAAAATCGACGAAATCATCGCGATTTGCGACCAGTTTCGCTTGTTTCGACGCTGAAACGGTAGTGCATTACACTTGGCGTGTAAAATGGAGTGAAATGAGCGGTTAAACGCCTAAATAACTCCAACGGGAAGGAAATGACGGCTAGATTTCATCAAAATCGACGAAATCTTCGCGATTTGTGAGCAATTTTGCTTGATTCGACGCTTAAATGGTGGAGCATTGCATTTGCAGTGTAAAATGGAGTTCAACGAGCGCTTAAACGTCTAAATAACTCCAACGGGAAGGAAATGACGGCTAGATTTCATCAAAATCGACGAAATCTTAGCGATTTGTGAGCAATTTTGCTTGTTTCGACGCTTAAACGGTAGTGCATTGCATTTGCAGTGTAAAATGGAGTTCAACGAGCACTTAAACGTTGAATTATCTCCAACGGGAAGGAAATGACAGTTAGTTTTCGTCAAAATCGACGAAATCTTCGCGATTTGCGAGCTATTTTGCTTGTTTCGACGCTTAAACGGTAGTACATTGCATTTGCAGTGTAAAATGGAGTTCAACGAGCGCTTAAACGTTGAATTATCTCCAACGGGATGGAAATGACGGCTAGATTTCATCAAAATCGACGAAATCATCGCGATTTGCGAGCAATTTTGCTTGATTCGACGCTTAAATGGTGGTGCATTGCATTTGCAGTGTAAAATGGAGTTCAACGAGCGCTTAAACGTTGAATTATCTCCAACGGGATGGAAATGACGGCTAGATTTCATCAAAATCGACGAAATCATCGCGATTTGCGACCAGTTTCGCTTGTTTCGACGCTGAAACGGTAGTGCATTACACTTGGCGTGTAAAATGGAGTGAAATGAGCGGTTAAACGTCTAAATAACTCCAACGGGAAGGAAATGACGGCTAGATTTCATCAAAATCGACGAAATCTTCGCGATTTGTGAGCAATTTTGCTTGATTCGACGCTTAAATGGTGGTGCATTGCATTTGCAGTGTAAAATGGAGTTCAACGAGCGCTTAAACGTCTAAATAACTCCAACGGGAAGGAAATGACGGCTAGATTTCATCAAAATCGACGAAATCTTCGCGATTTGTGAGCAATTTTGCTTGTTTCGGCGCTTAAACGGTAGTACATTGCATTTGCAGTGTAAAATGGAGTTCAACGAGCACTTAAACGTTGAATTATCTCCAACGGGAAGGAAATGACAGTTAGTTTTCGTCAAAATCGACGAAATCTTCGCGATTTGCGAGCTATTTTGCTTGTTTCGACGCTTAAACGGTAGTACATTGCATTTGCAGTGTAAAATGGAGTTCAACGAGCGCTTAAACGTTGAATTATCTCCAACGGGATGGAAATGACGGCTAGATTTCATCAAAATCGACGAAATCTTCGCGATTTGCGAGCAATTTTGCTTGATTCGACGCTTAAATGGTGGTGCATTGCATTTGCAGTGTAAAATGGAGTTCAACGAGCGCTTAAACGTTGAATTATCTCCAACGGGATGGAAATGACGGCTAGATTTCATCAAAATCGACGAAATCATCGCGATTTGCGACCAGTTTCGCTTGTTTCGACGCTGAAACGGTAGTGCATTACACTTGGCGTGTAAAATGGAGTGAAATGAGCGGTTAAACGTCTAAATAACTCCAACGGGAAGGAAATGACGGCTAGATTTCATCAAAATCGACGAAATCTTCGCGATTTGTGAGCAATTTTGCTTGATTCGACGCTTAAATGGTGGTGCATTGCATTTGCAGTGTAAAATGGAGTTCAACGAGCGCTTAATCGTCTAAATAACTCCAACGGGAAGGAAATGACGGCTAGATTTCATCAAAATCGACGAAATCTTCGCGATTTGTGAGCAATTTTGCTTGTTTCGACGCTTGAACGGTAGTACATTGCATTTGCAGTGTAAAATGGAGTTCAACGAGCGCTTAAACGTTGAATTATCTCCAACGGGATGGAAATGACGGCTAGATTTCATCGAAATCGACGAAATCTTCGCGATTTGTGAGCAATTTTGCTTGATTCGACGCTTAAATGGTGGTGCATTGCATTTGCAGTGTAAAATGGAGTTCAACGAGCGCTTAAACGTCTAAATAACTCCAACGGGAAGGAAATGACGGCTAGATTTCATCGAAATCGACGAAATCTTCGCGATTTTCGAGCTATTTTGCTTGTTTCGACGCTTAAACGGTAGTACATTGCATTTGCAGTGTAAAATGGAGTTCAACGAGCACTTAAACGTTGAATTATCTCCAACGGGAAGGAAATGACAGTTAGTTTTCGTCAAAATCGACGAAATCTTCGCGATTTGCGAGCTATTTTGCTTGTTTCGACGCTTAAACGGTAGTACATTGCATTTGCAGTGTAAAATGGAGTTCAACGAGCGCTTAAACGTTGAATTATCTCCAACGGGATGGAAATGACGGCTAGATTTCATCAAAATCGACGAAATCTTCGCGATTTGTGAGCAATTTTGCTTGATTCGACGCTTAAATGGTGGTGCATTGCATTTGCAGTGTAAAATGGAGTTCAACGAGCGCTTAAACGTCTAAATAACTCCAACGGGAAGGAAATGACGGCTAGATTTCATCGAAATCGACGAAATCTTCGCGATTTTCGAGCTATTTTGCTTGTTTCGACGCTTAAACGGTAGTACATTGCATTTGCAGTGTAAAATGGAGTTCAACGAGCGCTTAAACGTTGAATTATCTCCAACGGGAAGGAAATGACGGCTAGATTTCATCAAAATCGACGAAATCTTCGCGATTTGCGAGCAATTTTGCTTGTTTCGACGCTTAAACGGTAGTACATTGCATTTGCAGTGTAAAATGGAGTTCAACGAGCGCTTAAACGTTGAATTATCTCCAACGGGATGGAAATGATGGCTAGATTTCATCAAAATCGACGAAATCTTCGCGATTTGTGAGCAATTTTGCTTGATTCGACGCTTAAATGGTGGTGCATTGCATTTGCAGTGTAAAATGGAGTTCAACGAGCACTTAAACGTGGAATTATCTCCAACGGGAAGGAAATGACGGCTAGATTTCATCAAAATCGACGAAATCATCGCGATTTGCGAGCAATTTTGCTTGATTCGACGCTTAAATGGTGGTGCATTGCATTTGCAGTGTAAAATGGAGTTCAACGAGCGCTTAAACGTTGAATTATCTCCAACGGGATGGAAATGACGGCTAGATTTCATCAAAATCGACGAAATCTTCGCGATTTGCGAGCAATTTTGCTTGTTTCGACGCTTAAACGGTAGTGCATTGCATTTGCAGTGTAAAATGGAGTTCAACGAGCACTTAAACGTTGAATTATCTCCAGCGGGAAGGAAATGACAGTTAGTTTTCGTCAAAATCGACGAAATCTTCGCGATTTGCGAGCTATTTTGCTTGTTTCGACGCTTAAACGGAAGTACATTGCATTTGCAGTGTAAAATGGAGTTCAACGAGCGCTTAAACGTTGAATTATCTCCAACGGGATGGAAATGACGGCTAGATTTCATCAAAATCGACGAAATCTTCGCGATTTGCGACCAGTTTCGCTTGTTTCGACGCTGAAACGGTAGTGCATTACACTTGGCGTGTAAAATGGAGTGAAATGAGCGGTTAAACGTTTAAATAACTCCAACGGGAAGGAAATGACAGCTAGATTTCATCAAAATCGACGAAATCTTCGCGATTTGTGAGCAATTTTGCTTGATTCGACGCTTAAATGGTGGAGCATTGCATTTGCAGTGTAAAATGGAGTTCAACGAGCGCTTAAACGTCTAAATAACTCCAACGGGAAGGAAATAACGGCTAGATTTCATCAAAATCGACGAAATCTTCGCGATTTGTGAGCAATTTTGCTTGTTTCGACGCTTAAACGGTAGTACATTGCATTTGCAGTATAAAATGGAGTTCAACGAGCGCTTAAAGGTTGAATTATCTCCAACGGGATGGAAATGACAGCTAGATTTCATCAAAATCGACGAAATCATCGCGATTTGCGAGCAATTTTGCTTGATTCGACGCTTAAATGGTGGTGCATTGCATTTGCAGTGTAAAATGGAGTTCAACGAGCGCTTAAACGTTGAATTATCTCCAACGGGATGGAAATGACGGCTAGATTTCATCAAAATCGACGAAATCATCGCGATTTGCGACCAGTTTCGCTTGTTTCGACGCTGAAACGGTAGTGCATTACACTTGGCGTGTAAAATGGAGTGAAATGAGCGGTTAAACGTCTAAATAACTCCAACGGGAAGGAAATGACGGCTAGATTTCATCGAAATCGACGAAATCTTCGCGATTTTCGAGCTATTTTGCTTGTTTCGACGCTTAAACGGTAGTACATTGCATTTGCAGTGTAAAATGGAGTTCAACGAGCACTTAAACGTTGAATTATCTCCAACGGGATGGAAATGACGGCTAGATTTCATCAAAATCGACGAAATCTTCGCGATTTGTGAGCAATTTTGCTTCTTTCGACGCTTAAACGGTAGTACATTGCATTTGCAGTGTAAAATGGAGTTCAACGAGCACTTAAACGTTGAATTATCTCCAACGGGAAGGAAATGACGGCTAGATTTCATCAAAATCGACGAAATCTTCGCGATTTGCGAGCAATTTTGCTTGTTTCGACGCTTAAACGGTAGTACATTGCATTTGCAGTGTAAAATGGAGTTCAACGAGCGCTTAAACGTTGAATTATCTCCAACGGGATGGAAATGATGGCTAGATTTCATCAAAATCGACGAAATCTTCGCGATTTGTAAGCAATTTTGCTTGATTCGACGCTTAAATGGTGGTGCATTGCATTTGCAGTGTAAAATGGAGTTCAACGAGCACTCAAACGTTGAATTATCTCCAACGGGAAGGAAATGACGGCTAGATTTCATCAAAATCGACGAAATCATCGCGATTTGCGAGCAATTTTGCTTGATTCGACGCTTAAATGGTGGTGCATTGCATTTGCAGTGTAAAATGGAGTTCAACGAGCGCTTAAACGTTGAATTATCTCCAACGGGATGGAAATGACGGCTAGATTTCATCAAAATCGACGAAATCTTCGCGATTTGCGAGCAATTTTGCTTGTTTCGACGCTTAAACGGTAGTGCATTGCATTTGCAGTGTAAAATGGAGTTCAACGAGCACTTAAACGTTGAATTATCTCCAACGGGAAGGAAATGACAGTTAGTTTTCGTCAAAATCGACGAAATCTTCGCGATTTGCGAGCAATTTTGCTTGTTTCGACGCTTAAACGGTAGTACATTGCATTTGCAGTGTAAAATGGAGTTCAACGAGCGCTTAAACGTTGAATTATCTCCAACGGGATGGAAATGATGGCTAGATTTCATCAAAATCGACGAAATCTTCGCGATTTGTGAGCAATTTTGCTTGATTCGACGCTTAAATGGTGGTGCATTGCATTTGCAGTGTAAAATGGAGTTCAACGAGCACTTAAACGTGGAATTATCTCCAACGGGAAGGAAATGACGGCTAGATTTCATCAAAATCGACGAAATCATCGTGATTTGCGAGCAATTTTGCTTGATTCGACGCTTAAATGGTGGTGCATTGCATTTGCAGTGTAAAATGGAGTTCAACGAGCGCTTAAACGTTGAATTATCTCCAACGGGATGGAAATGACGGCTAGATTTCATCAAAATCGACGAAATCTTCGCGATTTGCGACCAGTTTCGCTTGTTTCGACGCTGAAACGGTAGTGCATTACACTTGGCGTGTAAAATGGAGTGAAATGAGCGGTTAAACGTTTAAATAACTCCAACGGGAAGGAAATGACGGCTAGATTTCATCAAAATCGACGAAATCTTCGCGATTTGTGAGCAATTTTGCTTGATTCGACGCTTAAATGGTGGAGCATTGCATTTGCAGTGTAAAATGGAGTTCAACGAGCGCTTAAACGTCTAAATAACTCCAACGGGAAGGAAATAACGGCTAGATTTCATCAAAATCGACGAAATCTTCGCGATTTGTGAGCAATTTTGCTTGTTTCGACGCTTAAACGGTAGTACATTGCATTTGCAGTATAAAATGGAGTTCAACGAGCGCTTAAACGTTGAATTATCTCCAACGGGATGGAAATGACAGCTAGATTTCATCAAAATCGACGAAATCATCGCGATTTGCGAGCAATTTTGCTTGATTCGACGCTTAAATGGTGGTGCATTGCATTTGCAGTGTAAAATGGAGTTCAACGAGCGCTTAAACGTTGAATTATCTCCAACGGGATGGAAATGACGGCTAGATTTCATCAAAATCGACGAAATCATCGCGATATGCGACCAGTTTCGCTTGTTTCGACGCTGAAACGGTAGTGCATTACACTTGGCGTGTAAAATGGAGTGAAATGAGCGGTTAAACGTCTAAATAACTCCAACGGGAAGGAAATGACGGCTAGATTTCATCGAAATCGACGAAATCTTCGCGATTTTCGAGCTATTTTGCTTGTTTCGACGCTTAAACGGTAGTACATTGCATTTGCAGTGTAAAATGGAGTTCAACGAGCACTTAAACGTTGAATTATCTCCAACGGGATGGAAATGACGGCTAGATTTCATCAAAATCGACGAAATCTTCGCGATTTGTGAGCAATTTTGCTTCTTTCGACGCTTAAACGGTAGTACATTGCATTTGCAGTGTAAAATGGAGTTCAACGAGCACTTAAACGTTGAATTATCTCCAACGGGAAGGAAATGACGGCTAGATTTCATCAAAATCGACGAAATCTTCGCGATTTGCGAGCAATTTTGCTTGTTTCGACGCTTAAACGGTAGTACATTGCATTTGCAGTGTAAAATGGAGTTCAACGAGCGCTTAAACGTTGAATTATCTCCAACGGGATGGAAATGATGGCTAGATTTCATCAAAATCGACGAAATCTTCGCGATTTGTAAGCAATTTTGCTTGATTCGACGCTTAAATGGTGGTGCATTGCATTTGCAGTGTAAAATGGAGTTCAACGAGCACTTAAACGTTGAATTATCTCCAACGGGAAGGAAATGACGGCTAGATTTCATCAAAATCGACGAAATCATCGCGATTTGCGAGCAATTTTGCTTGATTCGACGTTTAAATGGTGGTGCATTGCATTTGCAGTGTAAAATGGAGTTCAACGAGCGCTTAAACGTTGAATTATCTCCAACGGGATGGAAATGACGGCTAGATTTCATCAAAATCGACGAAATCTTCGCGATTTGCGAGCAATTTTGCTTGTTTCGACGCTTAAACGGTAGTGCATTGCATTTGCAGTGTAAAATGGAGTTCAACGAGCACTTAAACGTTGAATTATCTCCAACGGGAAGGAAATGACAGTTAGTTTTCGTCAAAATCGACGAAATCTTCGCGATTTGCGAGCTATTTTGCTTGTTTCGACGCTTAAACGGAAGTACATTGCATTTGCAGTGTAAAATGGAGTTCAACGAGCGCTTAAACGTTGAATTATCTCCAACGGGATGGAAATGACGGCTAGATTTCATCAAAATCGACGAAATCTTCGCGATTTGCGACCAGTTTCGCTTGTTTCGACGCTGAAACGGTAGTGCATTACACTTGGCGTGTAAAATGGAGTGAAATGAGCGGTTAAACGTTTAAATAACTCCAACGGGAAGGAAATGACGGCTAGATTTCATCAAAATCGACGAAATCTTCGCGATTTGTGAGCAATTTTGCTTGATTCGACGCTTAAATGGTGGAGCATTGCATTTGCAGTGTAAAATGGAGTTCAACGAGCGCTTAAACGTCTAAATAACTCCAACGGGAAGGAAATGACGGCTAGATTTCATCAAAATCGACGAAATCTTCGCGATTTGTGAGCAATTTTGCTTGATTCGACGCTTAAATGGTGGAGCATTGCATTTGCAGTGTAAAATGGAGTTCAACGAGCGCTTAAACGTCTAAATAACTCCAACGGGATGGAAATGACGGCTAGATTTCATCAAAATCGACGAAATCATCGCGATTTGCGAGCAATTTTGCTTGATTCGACGCTTAAATGGTGGTGCATTGCATTTGCAGTGTAAAATGGAGTTCAACGAGCGCTTAAACGTTGAATTATCTCCAACGGGATGGAAATGACGGCTAGATTTCATCAAAATCGACGAAATCATCGCGATTTGCGACCAGTTT